>NW_026294571.1:0-261871 GCF_007827085.1 Peromyscus californicus insignis | reverse complement strand
ATACATACTGTACACAAGAAATTAAACAAAAGATAAATTCTCATCTGATAAAGGTCTAATATTCAAAATATGTATATGGAACATAATTAGATAAATAAAACAAAAATTCTCATCTTATACATGCCTTATATCCAAAATATACATATTAAAAACAGGATATGAGATACATAAAACAAAAACTCTAAACTTATGGAGGTCTAATATCAAAAATATACATACTGAACACAAGAAATCACATCAATAAAACAAAAAAACCTCACCTGATAAAGGTCTAACATTGAAAATATACATATGGAAAACAAGAAATCAGAAAAACAAAACAAATTTCTCACATGATAAAGGTCTAATATGAAAAACACACTTACTGAACAAAAAATAAAACAATAATTCTGTTCTGATAAAGGTCTACTTTAAAATATATACCTATTGAAAACAAGAAATCAGGTAAATAAAGCAAAAAATTCTCATCTGTTAAAGGTCTAATATCCCAAATATTCATGTTGAACAGAAGAAATCAATTAACCAAAATTTCTCACCTGATAAAGATCTAATAAAAAGAAAATTCTCATCTGATAAAAGGCTAATATCAAAATTATACTTACTGAACACAAGAATTTAAACAAAACATATATTCTCATTTGATGAAGGACTGATATCCAAAATATATATATTTAACACAAGAAATCACATAAATACAATGAAAATTCTCATCTTATAAAAGTTATTATACAAAATATACATATTGAGCAGAAGACAACAGATAAATGAAACAAATATTCTCATCTGATAAAGGTCTATTGTCCAAAACATACATGGTGAACACAAGAAATCAGATAAATAAAACAAAAATTCTGATCTGATATAGGTCTAATATCCAAAATATCCATGATGAACACTAGAAATTGAATAAAATCAAAACTCTCACCTGATAATTGTCTAATATCCACAATATACATACTGAACACAAGAAGTTAAATAAAACAAAAAAATCTCACCTGATAATTGTCTAATATCCAAAATATACATATTTAACATAATTAGATAAGTAAAACAAAAATTCTCATCTGATAAATGTGGAAAATCCAAAATATATATATTGAGCACAAGAAATCAAGTAAATGAAACAAAAATAGTAATCTGATAAAGTTCTAATATCCAAAATATACATATTAAAAATAATTAGATAAATAAAAACAAAAATTCTCATCTGATAAATGTCTAATATCAAAAATATACGTATGAAACAAAAAAATCAGAGTAACTGTTGGAGACCGACTCCGGACAGCTGTGTCCTGGACTTTGTCAAGCCTTGACAAGAGGTTCCTAGCCTAACTGCAGGATATGCGACTAGATAAGAGGTTCCTGGCCTAACTGCAGGAGATGCGATTAGATCAACTTTCTGGAGCCTGTCAACTGCAGGGGGCCCGGGATCAAAGCGACCTCGCCCATGACCCCTTCCTTAGGAATTTTCCATTCTTCTCTCCTTTTGCTTCCCCTGCTCCCCCTCCCTGCCTGAAGCCCTGCTTATAAGCCTCAATACCCAGTCAATAAAGGAGACATCTACGCGACTCAGACTGACTCTGTCTTCCCTTATGCGCCTGGTCTCCTTTCTCTCTCGCCCCCATTGATCTTTCAGGAGGTGCCTCCTCGGGTCTCATCAAATAACCTGGCCCGCGGGACGAGTAACAAAGCAGAAACTCATCTCATGAAGGTCTAAAATCAAAACTGTACTTATTGAACACAACAAATTATATACAACAAAAATTCTCTTCTGATAAAGGACTAATATCCAAATAATATATATTTAACACAAGAAATCAGATAAGTAAAACAAAAATTCTCATCTGATAAAGGTATAATATCCAAAATATACATACTGAACCCAGAAAACCAGATAAATAAAGCTAAAATTCTCATCTGATGGTCTAATATCAAAAATATACATATTGAATAAAATATATGAAAAAGAAAACAAAAATTCTCAACTAGTGAAGGTCTAATATCCAAAATATACATATTGAAGACAAGAAATTAGAAAAACAAAACAAAAATTCTCCTGTGATAAAAGTCTAATATCAAAAACATAATTATAGGATACAAGAAATTAAATAAAACAAAAATTCTCATCTGATAATGATCCATATCCAAAATATACATATTGAACATAAGAAATCTGAAATACAAAATAAAAATGTTCCTACTGATAAAGGTCTAATATCCAAAATATACATATTGATCCCAAGAAATCACAAAAATAAAAAAATTCTCATCTGTAAAAGGTCTAATATCCAAAATATATTTATTGAACATAAGAAATTAAATAAAACAAAAAATATCACCTGATTAATTTCTAATATCCAAAATATACATACTGAACACAAGAAATTAAATAAAACATAAATTCTCATTTGATGAAGTTCTTATACCAAAAATATAAATATTGAACATAATTAAATATAACAAAATTTTTGTCTGATAAAGTCTATTATGCAACATATATATATGGAACACAAGAAATTAAACAAACCAAAAATTCTCATCTGATTAAGGTATAATATCAAAATATGCATATTGAACACAAGAAAACAGATTAAAAAAAAAATTCTCATAAAGGTCTAACATCCAAAACATAAATATTGAACATGATTAGATAAGTAAAACAAAATTTCTTTTCAGATGAAGGTCTAATATCCAAACTATAAATATTTGACACAAGAAAACAAAAACAAAACAAAAATTCTCATGTGGTAAAGGTCTAATATCTAAACTATACATATTGACCACAAGACATTAGCTATATAAAACAAAATTCTCATCTGATATTGGTCTTATATTCAAAATATACATGTTGAACACAATATATATATAATTAAATTAATAAAACAAAAATTATCATTTGATAATTGTCTCATAACCAAAATATACATATTAAACAAAAGAAATCAGAAAAAGAAAACAGAATTCTCATCTGATAAGGGTCTAATATTAAAAAAATACATATGGACACAAAAAAAATCACAAAATAAAACAAAAACTCTCATCTGATAAAGGCCTAATACCCAAAATATACATATTAAAGAGAAGAAATTAAATAAAACAAAAATTATCTTCTAATAAAGGTCTAATATCAAAAATATACATATTGAACACAAAAATCAGAGAAATAAAACAAAAATTCTCTTGTGATAAAGGTCTAATATCAAAAATATACTTATTGAACATAAGAAATTAAATAAAAAAATTCTCATCTGATAAAAGTCTAATACACAAAATACACATATTGAACACATAAAATTAGATAAAACAAAAAAATCTCACTAGTAAAGTACTAATATACATATGGAACAAAAGAAATCAGATAAATAAAATGAAAATTGTCACCTGATTAAGTTCAACTATGCAAAATGTTCTTAGTGAGCACAATAAATTAGAATAAAAAAATTGTCAGTGGTAAAGTTCTAATATAAAAAATATATCTATTAAACAGAAGAAATCAGAAAAATAGAACAAAAATTCTCACCTTATAAAAGTCTAATGAACAATTTATACATATTAAACACAAGAAAACAGAAAAAAAACCAAAATTCTCATCTGATAAAAGTCTAATATCCAAAATACACATATTGAACACAAGAAATCATATTGGTAAAACAAAAATACTCATCTGGCAAACATCTTAACCAAAAATATACATATTGCACACAATAAATTAAATAAACCAAAAAATTCTCATCTGATAAAGTTCTAATATACAAAATATACATATTGATATAAAGAAATTAGAAACAACAACATTTTCACTGGAATGTCTAATATGCAAAATATACACATTGAACAGAAGAAATCAGATAAATAAAACAAAAATTCTCATCAGATAAAGGGCTGATATCCAAAATATACTTATTGGTGACAAGAAATCAGAAAAACAAAACAAAAATTCTCATGTGGTAAAGGTCTAATATCAAAAATATATTTATTAAGCACATGAAATTAAGTAAAACAAAAATTCTTATCTGATAAAAGTCTAATACCCAAAATATACATATTGAACACAAGAAATTAGCTAAATAAAACAAAACTTGTCACCTAATAAAGATATAATATACAAAATATACATATTGGAAAAAAAGAAATCAGAACAACAAAACAAAAGTTATCATCTGATAAAGATCTAATATCCAAAACCTACATATTAAACATACTTAGATAAACAAAACAAAAATTCTCGTATGATAAACGTCTAACATCTAAAATATACATATGGAAAACAAGAAATTAGAAAAAAAATTCTCATGGTGAAGGTTTAATATTCAAAATATACTTATTGAACAGAAGAAATCAGATAATAGAACAAAAACTCTCATCAGATAGTGGGCTAATATCTAAAATATACATATTGAACATAATTAGTTAAATAAAACAAAAATTCTCATCTGATAAAGGTCTAATATTCAAAATATACATATTGACCACAAGAAATCAGATAAACAAAACAAAAATTCTGACCCAATAAAGGTCGAATTTCCAAAACATACAAACTTATCCCAAGAAATCACATAAATAAAACAAAATTTCTCATCAATAAAGGTGTAATATCCAAAATATACATACTGAAAGCTAGAAATCAGCAAAACAATACAAAAATTCACAGCTGATAAAAGACCAATATCAAAAATATACATATTGAACATAATCAGATCAATAAAATGAAAATTATCAGATAAATATCTAATATCAAAAATGTACTTATTGAACACAAGAAGTTAAATAAAACAAAAATTTTCTTTGACAAAAGGCTAATATTCAAAATATTCATTGTGAACACAAGAAATCAGATAAATAAAACAAAAATACTCATCTGATATAATTCTATTATCCAAAATATACATATTGAAGTTAATTAGAGAAATAAAAGAAAAAAATCTCATCTGATAAATGTCTAATCTTCAAAAAACACATATTGAACACAAGAAATTAAATAAAAATATCACCTGTTAAAAGTCTAATAACAAAAATAAAAACAATGAACACCATAAATCAGACAAATAAAACAAAACTTCTCACCTGATAAAGGTCTAATATAAAAAAAATGTGCCTATTTAAAACAAGAAATTAAATAAAACAAAAATTTTTCTCTGGCAAAATTCTCATATCCAAAATATACATATTGAACACAAGAAGTTAAATAAAACAAAGTTTCTCATCTTATAAAGATCTAATGTCCAAAATATACACATTCAACACAAAAAAATCAAATAAATAAAACAAAATTTATCATCAGATAAAGGTCTAATATCTAAATTATATATATTGAACAAAATAAGTTATAAAAATAAAAGAATTTTCATCTGGTATAGGTCCAATATCATTTATATATATATATATATATATATATATATATATATATATATATATATATATATATATATATATATATAAATGTTGAACAAAAAATATCAGATAAATAAAACAAAAATTCCCATTCAGGAAAGGTCTACTATCCCAAAAATACATTTTGAACATAAGAAATGAAAAATAAAAAATTTGCATCTCATAAATGTCTAATATCAAAAATATACATAAGGGAATCAAGAAATCAGAATCACAAAACAAAAACTCTCATGTCATAAAGGTCTAATATCAAAAATACATTTATTGAACACAAAAAATTAAATAAAATGAAAATTCTCACCTAATTATGGTGTAATATACATAATATACATAATAAACACAAGATAGCAGATAAATAAAACAAAAATTTTGATCTGATAAAGGTCTAATATCAAAAATTTATTTAATGAACACAAGAAATTAAATAAAACAAAAGTTCTTTTCTGATAAAAGTCTAGTATCCAAAATTACATATCAAACAAGAGAAATCAGATAAATAAAACAAAAATTGTCATCAGATAAAGGTCTAATATCCAAAATATACATATTTAACATAATTAGGTAAATAAAACAATTCTCATCTGATAAAGGTCTAATATCCAAAATATACATACTGAACAAAGAAATTATATAAAACCAAACTTTTCAATTGATAAACCCCCAATATCCAAATTTTACTTATTGAACACAAGAAATGACATAAATAAAATAAAAATTCTCATTTGATGATCTATTATCCAAAATATATATATTGCACACAAGAAAACATACAAAAAAATCAAAAATTCTCATTTGATGAAGTTAATTTCCAAACTATAGATATCAAACATAATTAGAAAAATAAAGAAAAATTTTTATCTGATAAGTGTTTAATACAAAAAATTATATATGTATATTATGCAATTAATTAAGTAAAACACAAATTCTCATCTGATAAGGGACTAATATCCAAAATTGACACATAGAACAAAAAATTCAGATAAATGCAACAAAAATTCACATATGAAAAAAGTCTAATATCCAAAATATAGCTATTGAACACAAAATACCAGATAAATAAAAGGAAATTTCCATCTGATTCAGGTCTAAAATCTATATACACTGATCTTAAGAAATCAGATAAATAAAACAAATATTCTCTTCTGACAAATATTTAATATCCAAAACATACATGTGGAAAACAAATTAAATAAAACAAATAAGTTTATCTGATAAATTTCTAATATCCAAATTATATATATTGAACAAAAGAAAGTAAATAAAACAAAAATTCTCAACTGATAAAGTCTAATACCCAACATATACATATTGAACACAGGAAATCAAAAAATTAAACAAAAATTCTCATCTGATGAAGGTCTAATGTGCAAAATATACACATTGATAATAAGAAATCAGATAAATAAAACTAAAGTTCTCACCCAATAAATGTCTAATGTCCAAAATATACATATTGAACACAAAAAATTAAATAAAAAATTCTCACCTGATGTAGGTCATTATCCAAAATATACATACTGAAACCTAGAAATCAGATAAATAATACAAAGATTCTCAGCTGATATAGGTCCAATGTCAAAAATATACATATTGAAAAAATTGGATCAATAAAACTAAAATTCTCATCTGATAAATGTCTAATATCAAAAGTAGACTTACTGAACACAAGAAATGTTATAAGGAAAACAAAAATTATCTTCTGATAGAGGACAAATATCCAAAATATACATATTTAACATAATTAGATGAATAAAACAAAAATTTTCATCTGATAACTATCTAATATCCAAAATATACATATTTAACAAATTAGATAAATAAAACAAAAATTATCATCAGATAAATGTCTAGTATCAAAAATATACCTACTGAAAACAAGAAATTAAAGAAAACGAAAATTCTCTTTTGATATAGGTCTAATATTCAAAATATACATATTGAACACAAGAAATCACATAAATGAACCAAAATTATCATCTGAAAAGGTCTAATATCCAAATATACATATTTAACATAATAGGTAAATTAAACAAACATTCTCATCTGATAAAGGTTTAATATCCTAAATAGAAACGTTGAATATGTTGAGATAAATAAAACAAAAATTCTCATCTGATAAATGTCTATTATCCAAATACACATAGTATAGAAAAGAATTCACATAAACAAAACAATTCTCATTTGATAAAGGTCTAATATCCAATATACACATATTGAACACAATGAATCAGAAAAAGAAAACAAAATTTCTCATGTGATAATGGTCCAATATCAAAAACATACTTAAGAAACATAATGAATGAAAAAAAAACACAAATTCTCTTTTGATAAAGGTCTAAAATCCAAAAATTACATGTTGAACACAAGAAATCATATAAATTAAACAAAACACCAAATCTGATAAAGATCTAATACCAGAAATATACATATTAAACATAATTAAATAAATAAAACAAAAATTTTCTTATGATAAAAATAACATTCAAAACGTACATATTTAATATAAGAAATCAAATTAACAAAACAAAAATTCTCATCTCATAAAGGTTGAATACCCTAAATATACATATTTAACACAAGAAATCAGAAAAGCAAAAAAAAATTCTCATGTGATAAAAGTAAAATATCAAAAATATTCTTATTGAACACAAGAAATTAAATTAAATAAAATTTTTCACCTGATAAAGGTCTAATAGCAAAAAGACACATATTGAACATAATTAGATAAATAAAACAAAAATTGACATCTCGTAAATGTCTAATATTCCAAAATATATATCGAACACAAGAAATCAGATAAATAAAACAAAAATTCTCATCTGATAAATTTCTTATGTACAAAATATACATATTTAACCCAAGAAATCAAATAAAACAAAAGTTGTCATCGGATGTTCATCTAACATCAAAAACATACTTATTGTACTCAAGAAATTAAATAAAATCAAAATTCTCATCTGATAAAGTCTAATATCCCAAACATACCTGTTGAATACAAAAATTTAAATAAAACAAAATTTTTGTTTGATAAAAATCTAATATCAATTATATACATATTGAACACAAGATATTAAATAAAACAAATATTCTCATTTGACAAAGGTCTAATATCAAAAATAAACTTATTGAACACAAGAAATTAAATAAAAAATTCTCATGTGGTAAAGGTCTAATATCAAAATATACATAGGAAACACAAGAAAATAGAAAAAACAAAAGGTCTGAATGGCAAAGGTTGAATATCCAAAATGTACATTTTGAACACAAGCAATTATATAAATAAAACAGAAAATATCACCTCATAAAAGTCTATTATCCAAAATACACACATTTAACCCAAGAAATCATATCAATGAAATGAAAATACTAATCTGATAAAGGATTAATATAAAAAATACATATTGAACATAATTAGATAAATAAAACAATAATTCTATTCTGATAAAAGTCTAATGTACAAAACATATATATTGAACAGCAGAAATAAGATTAACAAAACAAAAATTTATATCTCATAAAGTTCTAATATCAAAAATGTACTTATTAAAAACACAAAATTAAATAAAACAAAAATTTTTATCTAATAAGAGACTAATATCCAAAATATACATATTAAACACAAAAAATCAGATAAATAAAACAAAAATTCTCATCTGATAAAGGTCTAATATCCAAAATATACATACTGAGATCAGTAGAAATCAAATAAATATTCCAAAAATTCTCAATTGAAAAATGTCAATATCAAAAATAGGCATATTAAACATGAGATATCAGATAAATAAAACAAAAATTATCACCAGATGAAGTTCTAACATCCAAAATATACGTATAGAACACAAGAGATCAGAAAATCAAAACAAAAAAAACCTCATGTGATAAAGGTATAATATCAAAAATATATTTATTGAATACAAGATATTAAATAAAACAAAAATTCTCATCTGATAAAGGTCTAATATCCAAAATATAAATACTGAGCTGTGGGAGCCCATTTCCAGGTTCCTCGTGGCTTTACCCAGCAGGTCCACATAGAGGATGATTAGGACCACGGGCCTGAGTGCAGGTGTCTGGGATGGTCTGCACTTGGCTGTGCTGGGGAAGGAGGTCTTTTGCTCCACCCCTTGGCGTCTCTATAAAAACCCTGGGGCAGAGACAGTCGGGCCCGTTGGAATAAGTTCCAGGTCCTCTCGAGGCTATCCTTTATTTTCTATCTGTTTATCTCTGCAAGATTCTCCGCAATAAATCCTTCTATCTAATATTTCCTGCTGCTCACACTCAAGAAAACTCTGGGGAACTGTGGGGGTGGTTGGGTAAATGCCCCACAGAATAGCGCCATGAACAGGGACTAAAGAAAAAAGAAAAAAAGGAACTAAAGAAAAAAAGGGGGGGACTAAAGACAAATTAACAGGGACTAAAAACAAAGTAATAGGGACTAAAGATAAAGGAAAATAATAGTTTAATACAGAGTTTTTGGTGAAAGTGTGGGTCAGCCCTGCCAGTGGAAAGGCATGCCAGTGTTATGGATATATATACATATATATATGTATATATAAAATTGAGGGGCAGGGCCGGGCGGTGGTGGCGCACGCCTTTAATCCCAGCACTCGGGAGGCAGAGCCAGGCGGATCTCTGTGAGTTCGAGGCCAGCCTGGTCTCCAAAGCGAGTTCCAGGAAAGGCGCAAAGCTACACAGAGAAACCCTGTCTCGAAAAACCAAAAAAAAAAAAAAAAATTGAGGGGCAGGGATTTTATCCTTGAGAGAAAAGGAAAACAGACTGGAAGGATGTCCGATGCTGCAGCGCAAAATTCTCTGTCAAAATTTTCTATCTTCTATCCCTTTCTCAATTTCTATCTGTGAAAAATAAGTATAAGGTATAGGGTAGTAATATAGTGTAGGAAAAAATTAGAAATGTAAGATCGTGTAGAAAAAAATAAGGCAACTAGACAGAAAAACTTCAATTTTCTAACTTTGGGGGTTATGAACGCAAACTGGGGGAAAATCTTTCTTTGGGCTTTACGGGTGGTAAAAAGCTCTTCTCTGAGCTTATGGGCGAAGAAAAAGTTTGCTCTGGAAGCTTTTGTCCTGGGGACAGCTGAAATGCTAAGTCCAAACAGCAGGAGAAACTGTTTTCTCCCTGAGTCAAAAATGGGGATGTAAAAAGCCAAAAAGATTAAAGTTGGGAAGTTTTGGGAAAAGTTAGTCTCTCTTGGGAAAAAAAATCTTTCTCTTAAACTAAAAACCTTTTCTTGGAAAATTTGGGGGAAAAAATCTCTAAAAAGCTTTAATCTTTCTCAAAAGCTCTCTTAAACTTAAAAATTAAAGCCTTTCAGAACTCTTTCTCAGAAGGACAAATTAGAATCACCTGAAGATATTAGTATGGGGACCACCTGTGATTAGCTCTAAGGGAAAACAAACTTCTTAAGACAGCAAAACTTCTCTAAGTTCTCTTTTAAGCTTTAAAAATCCTGCCTGCAATGCAGGAGGCAGGGACAAGGTCCTAAAAAACCTCTAAGCTCTGTCTCTTCAAACTAGTAAAAGACAGCAGGTCAGAGTACCCTGAGGGAAACGCTTGGGAGAGTGTGGGTAAAGAGCTACAGAGAGCCCAAAAGGGCAGGAAACTTTACCTGAGAAAAGCAAAAAAGCCAAGCTTTTCAGTTATAGCTGAGCTGAGGCATCAAGGGTTTTGTTTGAGGTTTCAGAATGAAAACGTGCTCCTAATCATCCTAATGCAAAGATCCCCTGAAGCATTGTATCCTCACTTCTGACCAAAAACTCAGAGGCGACTGGCCAGCGTCTCTGAGTTGGAGTGCATTTTGGGGATACTATGGTTCCTGCAGTTGCAAACTTCCTGGAGCCCAGAGCTTAGGCAGGAAGGTGCAGGACCCAGAGGAAGATTGCTAATGAACAAAGCTAAAGCTGGTGGGAAAGGCACAGTTGTCTGCTTTCCTACAAGTCCCGGGTTGATAGATCCGCAGCTGCAAAAAGAAATCTGAGAAAAGCTTTCCTATCAGAGTAAGGACCTTTCTGGGAAAACAGTAAAGCTGAACTGTGTCTGAAGCAGTTGTGCTGCTGAGTCAGAACGCTGTCTGGACAAAGAGCCCAGCAAGGGCAGAACAGAACTATCCAGGAGAAAAGCTTTCTTTTCTGTCAGAGAAAGCAGCTCTTTGAGAAAAGCTTTGTTTCAACTGACTCCCTGAGATGAGGGAGTGTAGCCCTGAGGGGTGATTGCCTCTGGTATAAGCTCTGTCCTTGAGCACCCAGACAAGTAAATGCAACCCACTGGGGGACTGGGCCAGGTGAAGGCCTGATGAAGCAAAATGCCTGTCCTAATGGGAGTTTAGAAATGGCAAAACCCTCCCTTGTTAGATTTTCAGTCTGTACACAAACCACACAGACCCCGAAAACAGAAACGGGCAAAAAAGCCCCTACCTTCAGTAGCAGGGAAAGCCACCACTGTAGTGTCGGAAACTGTTTCTGGGGTAGAGGGGATAAATTGAGACCAAACTGGGAACTGTCTGGGAGAAAGACTCTGAAGAAACAAAAGGGACATAATCCTCCCCAGAAATATATGACCTGAAAAAACTGCTAGAATTTAAGGCAGATTTGGGGAGAGAAAAAAGCCCCTACCTCCAAAGGCAGCTAGCAGAGGAACAGAGCCACAGACAGATACCTGAAGCTCTGCATCTGGGGGGGAAGGAACAAGCAAAAAGAGATAGATCAGTGCGAGAAAATCTCTCTGAAAGAGCTATGGAAAAGCTGCTGTAAATGATCTTGTTTTTCACTGACTGGCTAAAACAAACACAAGCCACGAGGAAAGTTGCTATCAGAAATTGCCCACCTCAATGCGTGCTAACGAGGCAGGTGCAGTTCTGATTTGGGGGCCAGTGTCAAATGAAGGAGAGACACCTGTTAAAGCCAGCTGAGGAGAGACCAGAACCCTCCCAATGTCCCATAATTGAAAATGTAAAATGCTTGTTCAAATCTCCCATTGCAAAAGCAAAAAACTTTGTTCAAACCTCCCGGGCAAGAATTTGTAAGCAAGTCTGGTAAAAGAACCAGTTGACTCTCAGACCCGAAAAGAACTATGGGAAATGACTGATATAAGGGATGTGATATAAGGAACTGATATTATTATGGACTGATATAAGAGAAATGCATTCTGGGAAAGGTAGTTTTTCTGCTAAAGATGGTGAAATTGCCCTGAAACACTTTTGTCAGCTCGAAAATAAGTTCATGGTAAACTTAAAATACAGCTTTTAAAAGAATAAGGAGGAAAATTGTCTAAAAATTTAAGTGTCAGTTCCAATGAAAAATTGAAAGGATATGGAACTAGATGCTTCGCGGTTTGGGGCTCCGTTGGTAAAATGCCTTATTTACCCTAATAGCTGTGCAAAATTTTTACGGTAGTTGGATGACAAAAAGCTACCTATAAGAGCAGACAAGCCACTGTGCAGTTTATACACTGAACATTGTCTTAGATATAGAGAAACTTATGTTGAAATTTAAAAAGTTCTTTGCCTTGAATGAACAGCCTGCAATGAGTAATTCCTTTGCAAATCTAATAAGAAGACAAGGAAACAGGCATTCAAAAAAGAAATGACTGCTTTATAGATGGGAAACAAACTTCAGAAAATCTAGCTGTCTTACAAAAGAGTTGCTTTACCTGAAAGTTCCTTATAAGAAATCAATGCTAAATAATACAGCTGCTAATAACATCAGGAGTTAAAGCTAATGAAGTGAAAATACTAAATCCTGAAAATGCTCTTTCTCAAAGTAAGCTAATGAAGGATATGTTTCATGAAAGAACATCTATGTTCTTGACTCCTTTGAATAATAACAGTTTTGGTGAAAATATTGGAACTAACAAGTCAAAATGTTTCAACAAATCCAAGACGCTATTCCACAAAAGAAAGCTGCCATGCTTTGTGGGCCATATTAGAGCTCACTCCAATCTTCCTGGTCCTTTAGGTAATGCGAAATGGAAAGTTCCCTGCTCGGGATTATGGAAGGGTCCCGATCCTTTGCTAATATGGGGTTGAGAACATGTTTGTGTTTTTTCACAAGAGGAGAATGAAGCTCGGGGTTTACCGGAGCATCTGGTAAGGAGCGTGGAACTAAGGAAGGTCAGTTCCATTGACGTTCCTATAAAGGAACCAGAATGAAAGTGGCTCAATCAGTGTTTCTGAGGTTTTGTCACTGGTTAATGCAAACAGTGAGAAAACAGAGTTCGGAACTGTGCCGCTTTTGGCTTTACTAGCTCCTTTAGAAAAATACTTTATATCACCTAATAGCTGTGCAGTATTTGGAGAAGAGCTTTACAGCAGCTAAATACGGTAATTTCACCCTCAGTGTGAAGTGAAGTTTTTCAGTAGAACAAACCAAATGTACTGCTGTAATAGAAATGTTTGTCTGAATTGAAGCACTTAGGGGACTATTATAAATTTGGGTGAAGGGACAGCCTCTAGTTAAAAACCGGTTACCACTGACAGTGCATCTCTGCCGGTCCAGTCCGGAATGGCTGAGAGAACTGGCAACTTTGGAGTGTGGCTTCATCCTGGGGAGGTTACAGTCCCCTAGCTACAACTATCACAATTCTATAACAACACTCACTAAATCTCAGTGCTTTATAACAAAGCTGACTATAAACTCTAAACTTTATAAATGATGTACATACTTCCTGTCTAGTTAAGAGAATCTTTCTAATAGAGATAATGATAATAATTAAGAATAAAAAATAAAAAAAGATAAAAATAAGATATGAATTTGCAAAAATTCTCTTGTTAGATCTCTGTGTTAAGAAATCTTTAGGTGTTTGCTAAGTTAAATATATGCTAATGGTAGCCCTATATAAGTTTGTAAAATAGATCTATAGAGTTCCTTTAAGAATATAAGCTGGGCGGTGGTGGCGCACGCCTTTATTCCCAGCACTCGGGAGGCAGAGCCAGGCAGATCTCTGTGAGTTCGAGGCCAACCTGGTCTACCAAGTGAGTCCCAGGAAAGGCACAAAACTACAGAGAAACCCTGTCTCAAAAAAACCAAAAAAAAAAAAAAAAGAATATAAGCTTATACGAAGAATCTAAGATCTAAGGTAGTCTTAAAACATGTAATAATAAGCTTATAAGAAGTAAAGATATTAGTTGTAAATGTAAGTTTAAAGAAGAAATAAGATAAGAAATATATAAGAAATAATAAGAAATATATTTGCTAAAGTAGTTCTATAGTTTCCTTAAGGAATATAAATAAGTAGATGTTAATGTTACGAATTTGTAAAAACATGTAAATGTTGAATATGAGTCTAAATGCTTTGCAAGACAAAATATGTTATATATGAGTTTGTAAAATGTAAATGTTAAATATGAGTCTATTCTTAATGTATATGGTTGAAAGAACCGGAGACACAGAAGGTAGTGTCACAGTAGACTGCAATGTAGGCAGTCTGAATGGCTTCAAAAGCTCCAGAAGCCACTAAGAAGCTAAGAATGGCAGATTCCAGAACCAGCACAACAAGGCATGCGCAGCTGAGATCCGTGGAAAATCGACGCAACACAGAAAAACCTGAGCTAACATCAAAAACGATGTGGTTTAGAATACTACTGTAACTAAAAAGGTCTCTGGCTTGAGGATAAAAGTTGCAGAGATGCTTGTTTGAACTAAAATTGTTAATAGCAAAAAGTTTTGGTTGTAAAATGTCTCTTCATATTTGGAAGACTAGTACCAGAATTTATCATTTGAATTTTGGGACTTAAGAAATGAAATGAACAATAGAGATTTCATTGCAATGTGACAATTTTGAGTAATGACCTAGGAACTGTTTTCTGGAATTGGGTTAAAAATGGAACTGTTTAAATGAATAAATTTATTATTTCTACCTAGAATCAAGATGCAGTTTTGTGTATGCATATATACTTTATTAACTGGTGATTCATGAATTGTTTTGTGGTACTGTTTATGTAAAGGTAGAATTACTTATGGAACTGGTTTTTTGTTACAAATGAAACTGTTTAAACAGAAATATGGGTTTTATAACTAGGCTTGAAATTTTGTTTAAAAAATATAAAAGGGAGAATTAATATTCCTTAGTCTATTTAATTTCAAAAATTGTTTGAATGGATTAATGTCATGTTTTGTTAGTAAGAAATGCAAATGGGGTATATTAAGAGACTACTTTTAAAATGTAAAGAGTTTTATTAAGAAACTGCTTTTGGATGTTTTGCTAAGTTTTCAAAATGTTAATGGTTAGATTGAGAAGATTGCTTTTCAATATGGGTTTGTAGGAATTGTATGAGTTTGGGTTCTTCTAACTAGGTTTGAGATTTTGTTTAAAAAATTATAAAAAAGGGCCGGGCGGTGGTGGCGCACGGCTTTAATCCCAGCACTCGGGAGGCAGAGCCAGGTGGATCTCTGTGAGTTCGAGGCCAGCCTGGTCTACAGAGCGAGATTCAGGAAAGGCGCAAAGCTACACAGAGAAACCCTGTCTCAAAAAACCAAAAAAAAAAATTATAAAAAAGTAGGAGTTATGAGGTTGAATTATGTTTGCAGAAATTATATTTACACTATTGATATTAATGCACCCAGGTTTTGTGGAGTTAAGGAATATTTAAGTTTGATGTGAATACATCAAAGTTTTCCTATGTTCTGTTAGCAAGAAAATTCAAATGATTGAGTTAAAGTTGTAAGATGGAGAAAATTGTTAACTATATATAGCACCATATATGCTAATTCAAATGGTTCTGTTAAGACTTTGCTTTGTGTTGTAAGATTGGGAGAATTGTGACTATGTATGTCAATATTTATGTTAACCTGTTAATGGTAATGATGAAGCTAAGAAATTCTTTAAGTTTGTAGTTGCCTTAAGAGTTTTTGGTTTAGAAAGGGCTTGAGGCAGCTAAGACTGCTGTAGTCACCTTGGACCTAATTCAAAAGAGAAATGCCATCTTTATCATCCTCTACTCCCATATTGGGAGGTGTAACAGCTATGGAGATTGCTGTAAGCCATTAATAGTTATTTTTTATATATTAAGAAAGGGGGACCTGTGGGAGCCCGTTCTCGGGTTCCTCGTGGCTTTACCCAGCAGGTCCGCATAGAGGATGATTAGGACCACGGGCCTGAGTGCAGGTGTCTGAGATGGTCTGCACTTGGCTGTGCTGGGGGAGGAGGTCTTTTGCTCCGACCCTTGGCATCTCTATAAAAACCCTGTGGCAGAGACAGTCGGGGCCCATTGGAATAGGTTCCAGGCCCTCTCGAGGCTGTCCTTTATTTTCCATCTGTTTATCTCCACAAGATTCTCTGCAATAAATCCTTCTATCTAATATTTCCTGCTGCTCGCACTCAAGAAAACTCTGGGAAACTGTGGGGATGGTGGGTAAATGCCCTACAACATTACCCTGTATAACTATAACACTTTCATTATTCATTCATCATTTAATGCAATTCTAGGGTGTTTCCATTGATCCAAGCCTGCAAATCAACTACTAAACACAGCCTCTCCCTGAGGCAAACTCAACAGAAATTCCTCCAGTCCTCTCCTCACAAATACAGCAATCTCCAGATGCACTCTCAGGTAAGTCCCTCACAGACACACCCACACAACAAGCTCACAGAAATTACCCCCTCCCTGGAAAGGTCCTTTCAGACATTCTTTTAGTGGACCCTGAAATCCTATGGTCACCTCAGTTTTGAGGGAAGAGGAAGAATGAGAGTGCTTGGCAGCTAAACTGGAAAGATGCTCTAAGATCAAGGCCAGTGAAGACAGCAGATCTGCCCATCCACTGCAACCACAGGATCCTGGAGAGAGGAAACTTGGACTGCCAGAACAGGAATCATACAGGAGGTAGGAAGCCAAAGTCACAGCGGAAAGGTAGACAGACCCTGAGCCTCGCAAGAAGATCTCATGTGAAGAAGAAAACTTTGCTTGCAGGTATACTAACATAGAAGGTTTGGGAGGGGGTTCAAATAAGACTCTCTCCCTAGACAGAGTACTATAGGAAACCAATGACTATTGAGAGAAGAAATTTTTTCCCAGAAATGAGCCTCCTAGTTGATTATCCAAGACAAAGTTGTCTGTCCTGAAATCATATAAATATAACAAATACCAAATGCAGCATAAACAAATGTAACATACCATCATGTAGCTAAAGTAACTTTCCACAGCATAAACAAATGTAACAAATCCTTACACCATTAAAGCAATATTCTACAGCAGGGGTATGAAGTAATTGGAGAGATGAAAGGGAAGGGAGTTGGTATGTGTTTATGTGTTCAAAAATAATCATGGGGCATAGAGATAAATAGAGATTTCTCAGAAAATAAAATGGAAATGGCTGACAAATATTTAAAAGTGTTGAACATACTTAGCTAGTGGAAAAATGCAAATTACAACTTCTCTCTGAATTTATCTCACTGAAGTCAAAAAACCTAATATTAGAAAACAAAATGACAAGTGCTGTCATTGATGTGCAGAAAAGAGAACCCCATTTCAGTGCTGGAAGGAAGGGCTGCACAAGCTCACAGGCCCTGTGTACCAACCCAGCTCTTGTGTTGCCTATCTCAAACATCTGTGGACCTGAAGGAGGTCTTCATGGAGTGTCATCATTTGCAGCTTTGATCATTTGCAGCCCTGGAACTAGTCCCTGGAGATCTCCAGGACCTGAATTGAGCCTGGCAAGGAGTCAATCAATGCTGCTGATGAAACCTAGAGAGCTGGAAGTCATAGTGCTGCTGCTACAGCTGTTAGGACTCGTAGGGTGCAGGGAATAACCCAGGAATAGCTTGCCATGGTCATATAGGTGAGAACCTGATACAGGAAAAGTGAGGCAAGTGTCCACATACCCGTTTTAAGGACTTTCCTGCCACCAGGTTGCCTTCTGATGCTAGACCCTCTAAGCCAGTCTTTAGACCCTTCTTTGAGTCCAAACACTTTCCAAAGAATTCCTGGTTTCCAGCTGCTTTGCAGAGTTTTCCAAGGGGGCCTCCATTGCTTTCTGAGACTTCATAAATTTCTAGACTCTTAGAATGTTCTGAGACAGCATGGGTGATCCTCACAGGTGAGATCCTTGGTAAAACTGGACATGTTATAAGGTAAATAAACTCATAACTGTTGTTTTGAGGCATTTGCTATTTTGTATTTAAAACATTCATTATGTTGGCTACTATCAGAATTATGGAGCTTGTTGATATTATAAATTATTGCTGTTTCTTTTTAGTTGAGGATCGAACCCAGGGCCCTGTACTTCCTAGGCAAGTGCTCTACCACTGAGCTAAATCCCCAATGCCGATTGCTGTTTTTATTGATTGTGGTTTTGGTCTGTTGGAAAGAGTTGTGTTAATTCCAGTAATAATGGCAAAGACCTGCCAAACAACTGACAACAAATGCTGGAGAGGAAGTGGGGGAAAGAGCAATGTCATGAGCAAGAAGGTAGATATGTGTAGTTAGTGTGACAAAAGTTATATTTTATGATACTGATGGTCATCACACAAAGTTCACACTCCTGATTCCTAACTAAGGTCCTAAGACTCCTTCCTCAAGGCTGCTCATCTGTTCTGAGTATGTTTGCTGCAAGTTAGGTCCAGTCTCTAACAGACATCTGTTTTGAGGATCAAGGTCTTGGGAGAGACTTTCCAGATGCTGAATAGATCAGGGTGCTGTCTTTCCAGATGAACAGAGCAGAGCATTGCTCTTGATTTCTGCTTATATACTGTTCAGTGTGTGTCATGGGGTTCTAGGACTGTGTCTGATTGTCTTGAGTGAGTGATGTTACTGGGTTCTGCTTATCAGGTACAGCTTTGGGTGTAGTGAAGTTACTGACTAAGCTACTTTTACTTGTCTAAAAGACCTTTCTCTTACAATGCTCATTCCAATTAGGCTTCTGATACACATATACATTTGACCATGATTAACAAATAATACACCAGGATTCTTTGGAACTAATAATGGTATAGCTTCTCATTATGTACCTAAAAATCAGAAACATAAAAGTTTAACCTATAAAAGGTATTGGCAGCAAAGTTATTAAAACAGTCATCTCAAAAAACATAATTGATATTGAAGAAGTGCATAACTAGACTCCCTGTTCACTTTGAGGACAAGGAGCAACCTTGTCATTATTCCTCCATTGGGTTAAATGTAAGCTGAATATTTCACTTAATCTATCATGGGGCATTAGGTAGACCCTACTAAAATTTTCATGGTCTAATAATAAATTATGGTATAGAAACAAACTTATACTTTTAGTCTTTCTCAATATAATGGGTTCATTGTTTTCTCACACAGGACATATCATATTTCTTTGTGAACATTAATACTTAGTACCTGTGGTAGTCTGGATGTAATTTTTCCCCATAAACTCATAGGGATTGGCACTATTAGAAGGTGTGGCTTTGTTGGAGGAAGTGTGTCACTGTGGAGGTGGGCTTTGAGGTCTCATATATGTATAAACCATGCCCAGTGTCCCAAATTACCTGTAGATCATAGTGTAAATGCCCAGCTCCCTCTCCAGCACCATGTCTGCCTATATGCGCTATGTTGCACCATGATGATAATGGACTAAACCCCTGAAAATGTAAGCCACCCAATTAAATGTTTTTCCTTTCTAAGAGTTACCATGTTCATGGTGTCTCTTCACAAAAGAAACCCTAACTTTGGCAGTACATGGTTCATTGCTTTTTAGAGAGGAAATACAAGAAACACTGCTAATTTTGCTTTTGATAGAATTGTATTATCTATAGGCTTAAGTAGTTGTTCTTCCTGTGTTAACAGAAATCCTAGTAATCCACTGTAGTCATTCTTTATTTCATGTAACATACAACAACAGGTATTTAACTCAAAGTGTTGGTAGCACAATAAATAATAGTAAAATTGTTTATCAATGATCTCCTATTATTTTGATTCTAGTAAAATTAAAAATAGAGTGATGTTCCAAAATTTCAATACAATACTTGGAAAATTTCCAACTATTTTAGAAAAACATTCTTAAAAATTCATTGGGTTGCTGGTTGCTGGAATGGTTACTTTCATAGGTTTTATTTGAGGTTCCACAGTTGGAGTCTTAGCATTAAAACAAAATCTGTAAATACCTAAAATTAAAAATAAATTAGTTAAAATGTTTCTAAATTAGAAGAAGTTGAAGAAAAGATGGATATTAATTTCATAAAATGATTGGAAGGAGGAAAACAATCTTGGAAGGTAAAAAGTATAAAATTTCTCCCATTTCCAGATCCCTTGAATTTAAGTGACTATAAAGACCATTGTTTGGAAGGACCTTCTTGTTCAGAAAACTGACATGCTTTGTATAGTGGGCCAATGGTATAGAATGAAATATTTCCTGTGATTTGTTTTAAAATATTCAATAGATATTATCCATTAAACTATACAGTGTGAGGATTATGCTAGTTGGAGTTTTCTAATGAGATCTTGTCTCAAACAACAAAGTAAGTATATTCAAACATATATATATATGTGTGTGTGTGTGTGTGTGTGTGTGTGTGTGTGTGTGTGTGTGTTTTGTGTGTGTGTCTGTTTCTGTGTGTTACTGAGGAATGTTTTACTATCATATTCACTACATAGACCGAACTGGCTTGAATTTAAGGAGAACTGCTTGGTTCTGCTACCATACTAAGCTATATTTATTTCTGAGGACTGATTTGACAGGGACCAGTAGCTGACACCTGAAATGACTTTAAGAGATATTGTCCTGAACCATGAGACATCAGCTGAGGTTAAACTGGGACACTTCAATGCATTTTGGAAAAGGACTTCAGAATGAGACAATATAAATCAGAATTGGAATTTTATTTTGAGACAGTGTTTCTCTGTGTATCACTAGCTGTCCTTGAACTCAGACTACAGATGAGGTTGGCCCCAAACTCTCATACATTTGCCTGCCTCTGCTGCCCAAGTATTGGAATAAAAGTTGTGGACCACATCATCCAATTGTAACTCTATTATTTATTTGACTGTTTGTGTTTATGTACCCATTCATGTGTGGAAAGGCGTGCATGTGTGTTGTGGTTTAGGTATAATAGAGAACATTTTAGGTGTCGGTCCTTTCCCTTCATCATGTTTGAGACAGAGTCTCTTCTTTACTCTCACATGTAAATAAATATCTGCCTTTTATCTTGTCTTAAAATTACTGGAATAAAAGTATGCATTGTGGCAACTGTTTTTATAATACAGAAGTAAAGGGATGGTTGCAAGGTGAGTATTTATTTGTTAAACCCTTTTCACACCCCTGAAGTTTATTAAGTAGAGATTTTTGAGTGCATCTGTTTTGAGACACATTCTAATCCTGTCTGACCTCAAACTTACTAAGTAGTAGACAGGCTAGGCCTGAAACTTGAAGAGATTCACCTGTTTCTGCTTCATGTGCCCAGACGTGGATTAAAAGAGATTTTTTTTTATGGATTTAGCACAGATATTGGTAGGAAGCAGGGAATTTGGTAAGTGTCATCTTGTGAGGGAGAGGCACACTGAATTAATACAGAGCCTTGTTACAGTTTTGGTCATTTTGTAAGTTCCATTTCAGTGAGTTTTTAGGGAGCTTGCCCGTGTTTGTATCTCTCTCTTCTCTGTGTCTCTCTGTTTCTCTGTCTCACTCATTTTCTTTGATACCCCAAGGAGTACAATTAACAAGGGAGAGACATGTAAGAAAAATTTCATAGATAGAGTTATTTAAGCCCTTTGAGAATGAAGCCTCACCTGTCTGAAACAGAGATACAGGATTTGTTGTCTTCCCTCAGTGTCCACATTTAAATCCTTCTTTTTTTATTTTTATTTTTTCTTCTGTCATACAATACATCCCAACTGTAGTTTTCCCTTCCTCCACTCCTACAAGTCCTCTCCATTGCTCTCCTTTCTACCAGATCCACTCTTCCTCCATTTCCCTTCAGAATAGAGCAGATATCCCAGGGTTATCAACCAAACCCTGCATAACAAGTGACAATAAACCTAAGCCGGACTCCTCATATCAAGGCCAGATGAGGCAAGCTAGTTAGTAGGCAGTAAAAGATTTCAAGAGCTGGCAAGAGAGTCAGAGACACCATCCACTTCCACTGTTAGGAGTTGCACAAAAATACCAAGCTATACATTGGTAACACATATGCAGAGGAACTGGTGTGGACTCATGCAGGTAGTAATTGCTGTTTCAGTCTCTGTGAGCCCCTGTGAGCCCCTGTGAACCCTGCTTAGTAGATTCTCTGGGCTGTGTTCCCTTCTGTGTTTTAGTTAGGAAATTTTTTGAAAATCTTTTCTGGGCTTTTGAGCTGAGATATTTCTCCTTCTATTCCTATTATTTTTAGGTTTGATCTTTTAATAGTGTTCCAGATGTCCTGAGTGTTATGTCTCAGGAAATTCTTTGATTTAACATTTTCTTTCATTGATATAGCCATCTCTTCTGTCATATCTTCACAGCCTGGAATTCTCTGTTCCATGTGTTATATTCTTTTGGTGAAGCTTGCCTCTGTAGTTCCTGTTCAATTAGCTAGATGTTCATTTAGAGAATTCCTTCAGTTTGCATTTCTTTAATTGCTTCTACTTCCATTTTCAAGTCCTGAAGAGATTCATTTACTTCTATCAACTGTTTGTTTGTCTTTGGCTTTCTTTAAGGGAATTGTTAAATTTTTCCAATATTACATTTATCCTCTCTCTGCTGTCTTTACAGGGATTCTTTCACTTCCTCTATAAGAACTCCTATCATCTTTATAAGTTTGGCTTAATTGTCCTTCACCCATAATGGAATATCCAGGGCTTGCTGTAGTAGGATAGCTGGAATCTGGTAGTGAAATATTGTTCCCGCTGTTATTGATTATGTTCTTATGCTGATGTCCAGGTATCTGGATTTGAGGTGATTGTGGGTCTAGGTGCTGATTTCTCAGTTTGTCTTTTTTGGATTAGTGTTTCATTCCTTGGTTTCTATTTGCTCTTTGTTCTTCTTTCTGTGTGTTCTGTGATTGAACAGGGGTTCTCATCCCAGGTTGGGGCCTTGAAATCTTGTAGTGTGACCTTTGTTCCAGCTGTGAGTATCTGCCCAAGTGTGTGGATGACAAAAGGGAAGAGAGGAGGAAGTTTGGGGATAGGGTTGAGAGGGCCCTGAGAAAGTAGTGGAAGTCATTGCACAGGTGGCCTACATGGACATCTGACAGATTGTATGTCCTTTGTTAGAGAAAGAATTCAACACAAGTTGGAGGCTACAACACAGAGATAAAGAGAGAAGTGGGATTGAGGATAGTGTTGGGGGTTATTGTAAGAAGGCAGGAAGTCCAAAAGTGAGCAGCTTATATGGATTTCTGGTGACTGGCATGGCCTCTGGTCAAGCAGGGGCTCTTTATCTTAAGATATCTACCTGTTTTTCTGGATTGTGAGGCTGCATTTTAGCAGAGGATATCTATCCGATTTGGGGTTGAGGACATGGCTTTGGGAATGGCAGCTGTAGGGTTGGTGGAGGATTGTGTCTGTGGGAATGTGGGGATGGAGGAAGTTTCATGGGCTGGTGTCCTGGTTACCTGATCTTCTGGCTGGTGTGACATGCACATGAGCAGGGGATGTCTGCTTGTGTTGGGGGCTGGAACACAGACATATTCCTTTTTCTGAATGGAAATATATCCTGTGCCATTGTATTTTGGAAATCCTTGTCTCTTGATTTGTACAAGATTTGACAGTCAAGAGATTTTCTTGAGTGTCAGAAGAGACTCGACATTTGAGCTGTTTAGAGCTGTTACTGATTATGGGGATCATTGTACTTAGCTTAAGTTCATTGCCATTTTTTCTTTTCTCTTGGTATTTATTGTTCTCTCATACAATACATCCTAACTGCAGCTTCACCTTCCTCCACTCCTTCCTGTCACCCCCCCAAAAATCTTCATTCCTCCAAATCCACTGCTACTTCATTTTCTTCAGAAAATATTAGGCCTCCCAGGGATATCAACCAAACACATCCTAACAAGGTGCAATAAGGCTAGGCAAAAACACTCATATCAAGGCTGAACAATGTACCCCAATAGGAGGAAAGGGTTCCCAAGTGCAAGCAAATGAGCCAGACACAGGACACCTATAGTTAGTAGTCCCACAAATACACCAAGCTAAACAACCATCACATGTATGCAGAGGACCTGGCACAGAACCATACAGGCTTCATGATTGCCACTTCAGTTTCTCTAAACTGCTATGCACCCTGCTTTGTTGATTCTATGGGCCAAGATCTCCTTGTTTTCACAACCCTTCTGTTTCCTACAATATTCATTCTCTCCTTCCACAGGATTCTTAGAGCTCATCCTCATGTTTGGGTAGGGATTGCTGCATGTGCTCCCATCATCTACTGAAAGAAGCCTCTCTGATGACAATTAGGTTAGGCACAAATCTTTTTTATAACAGAATATAATTATAGATCATCTCATTGTATTTTCCTTGGTCAGTTGTACTTGGTTCTTTCCTAGTTTTCTGAACTATCCTATTCCAGTTCCTATCCATCTAGGCATTGTCAGGCATGGTCCTACTGACATAGATTGGGCATCAATTTAGACTAATCATTCATTGGTTAGACACTCTGAGCCACCATTGCTCCAGCATATCTTTCAGGCAGGACAAGTGTTAGCTGAGTGTTTTGTGTCTAGCTTGGTGTCCCAATACTACCACTGGGAGTGTTGTGTGGTTACAGAAGATGGTTGGTTCAGCCTCTGTATTCTTTTTGTTTGTTTGTTTGTTTTTTTCTCTGTGTAGATGTTGGAGCCTGTCCTAGAACTCACTTTTCAGAGAAAGCTGTCCTCAAACTCACAGAGATCTGCCTGCCTCTGCCTTCTGAGTACTGGGGTTAAAGGTATGTGCTATCACTACCCAGCCAGCCTCTGAATTCTTGATAACTAGGACTCCTCACTAGGGTCACCCTATTAGGTTCCATGAAGTTTGCAATGCACTGTGTCCATGTCTCCTGCTAAAATCTCCCCTAATCCAGTTATCTTTCCCTGTCTTCTCCTCTGTCCCTTCCTTACTCACCTGACCAATCCTGTTCCCATCTACAACTGCCTCCAGTGCACCCACAAAATCTATTCTATATACTTCTCCCAGTGAGATTCATGCATATACCCTAGAACTGCTCTTCTTACTTAGCCTCTATGCATCTATGGATTGTACTGTGATTAACTATGTTTATTGTGAGTGTACTTTACTTAACAGCTAATTTTCATGTATGAGTGAGTACAATATGTTTGTCTATGTGCTTCTGGGTTTTCTCAGAAAAGATAATAAAGAACTCTAGAAACTAAACAACAAACCAAATAATGCAATTCTAATGGGTTATACCTCTAAATAGAATTCTCAGTAGAAGAATCTAAAGTGCCTGAGAAACACTTGAAAAAATGTTCAACATCCTTAGCCATCAGGCAAATGCATATTGAAACTACTTTGAGCTTTAATCTTACACTTGTTAGAATGGTTAAGATCAATAACACAAGTGACAGCTAATGTTGGAAAGGATATGGAGCAAGGGAATTCATTGCTGTCACAGGTTCAAATTTATACAGGCACTGTGGAAATCAATATGATATCCTCAGATAATTGGGAGTCAATCTACCTCAAGATCCGGTTATACCTCTTTTGTACATATACCCAATGTTACTCTTCCATCTTACCACAAGGACAATTGCTCATCTAGGTTCTATCTGACTTGGACCTGATTACACACTTGTCTTTCTTATTTCTTCTTTGTAGTTAGTTCATACAATTTCTCTCATGTGTACTCTGTACTGTTGTTTTGTTTACTTGTCTGTGTATGTTTGTTAATTGGCATTTTTCTTGCAAGGTGAAACCCCTTTAAAAGGGTACAGAATTGAGAGAGGTGAACACCCTCTTCAGTTTTCTTCTAAAGTGACTTGGTGATTACATTATAACAACTATGTAATGGGGTAAGATATTGAGCACCAGAATTGTATGAATATACTGTCAAAGAATTATACATTTACAATGTTGTCAGTATCATGCTTTCTGTTGTTCACATGTATGGATTGTTTTAGAATGCAGTGACCTATGATGATGTGCATGTCAACTTCACTTGGGAAGAGTGGACTTTGCTGGATCCTTCCCAGAAGAATTCTACAAAGAGGTGATGATTGAGACCTACAGGAACATCACTACTATAGGTAAGACAGTGTATTTTCCTTCACATTTTAAAATAGGCGGACAACTCTTTCTTGGTTTTGGATGTTCCTGTGTAATTTGATTGAGAAAGAAGAGTGAGGTAAATAAATCAGGCATGTATCTAAGATTCACTGAAGATAGTAACATAAATTTACAATGTTTTCAATAATATAAATTTTCTGGTACTCTATTTTAGGATACAGTTGGGAAAGTCATTATATTGAAGAACATTTTCAAAATTCTAGAAGACATGCAAGGTAATTTTCTTGTGCAAGCTGATAAAAATATGTCTGTGAAGAAATTATATTGTGTCCTGGAAATTTTAAACAAAAGCAACAGTGTAAATAAGTACCACTTAAAGTGCATTGATGATTATTAAATTCTCACAAAAACATAAATCTCAATTTTAGGTTGGTGAATTGCATTTGCACGACATTCTTTTAAGAACAATGTCAAAGAAACAATTCCCCAAAAGATATCACCATTAAAATCATAGCACCATGAGAGCTATGCTGTAGAACTGTCAGTCTTTTTATTTCATAACATTCATATTACAAAAGTTACACACAGTGAAGAGGTGATGAGTATATTTTCAAAGCTTTCTATTAAGCAAATAGTCCATAGTAAAGCTAGTGTAACTCATATACTTGTTGTGACTGTGCTGTGTAGTGAGTGGGTCAGTTAGAGTCAAAAGTCAAGGGATGTTGTCGAGGAGAAACCTTAATCCCTAGTCCACAAGTCTATGAGGACAGAAAGTTAAACAGAATTCAATAGGGAAATCTATTATCTGCTATTCTTCCTTTACTAGCTATATCACATGTCCTTATAGAAACAAGCCATGTGAGCATAGGAACAAGGAAGACATAAGATACCTCATTCTTATAAAATCAGAAGATATGTAGCAGTCTCCACATTGAGTATACTTGTTGAATTTGATTAAAGTATACAAGTAATTGATTTTCTATCTTCATTGTTAATATATTAACAAAATCACACTATAGGAAGCCCTATGAGTACTAGGACTACTTAAATAAAACATGGGTGTAAAAACAATGATGAAATCTTAAGAACTTATTCCTCTTTACAATTAGACAAAATTTAAATTTAATTCATATAGATATAAAGAGTCAACAGTATAATGATTATGGTAAAGACTTTACCTGTGCTTCAGGCATGAAAGAAGTCAAACTGGAGAGAAGAAACCTTTCATATAAACTGAATGTGGTAAAACCGTTGTATATGAGAGTCATCTTCAAAGGCATGAAAGTGCACCTATGGGAAAGAAACGATTTCAACGTAATCAGTGTGTTAAAGCCTTTGCACATCACAATAATCTTCAAAGGCATAAAAGAACACATACTGGAGAGAAACCCTATGAATGTAATCAATGTGGTAAAGCCTTTGAACAACATGATAATCTTCAAAATCATAAAAGAGCACATACAGGAGAGAAAACCGATGAATGTAATCAGTGTGGTAAAGCCTTTGCACATCACCAAACTCTTCAAATGCATAAAAGAAGGCATACTGGAGATAAACTATGAATGTAATCAATGTATTAAGGCCTATGCTCATCACAGTACTCTTCAAATACATAAAAGAAGACATCCTGGAGAGAAACCCTATGAATGTAATCAATGTGGGAAAGTCTATGCTCATCACATTACTCTTCAAATACATACAAGAAGACATGCTGGAGCAAAAGCCTATGACCATAATTAACGTGGTAATGCTTTTCGTCATCATAGTCATCTTCAAATGCATGAAAGATCACATACTAGAGAGAAACCCCATGAATTTAAAAAATGTGGCAAGGACTTTCTTCACACACAGTACTCTTCAAATGCATGAAACAACACCTACTGGAGAGAAACCCTATGAATGTAATCTTTGTGATCTTTCCTGCACAGCTTCAGGTAGAGCCTGACAACCAACAGCCAGGATATCTTTCCCCTCTCAATTGTGTATATCCAGGATACCTTCCACTCCCAACTATAGGCATAGCCTAACTTTTGATACTCAGGGAACTTTTCCTTCCAGAGCTAAACACTTCCACTATGAATTTAAATAATAAAGTAGTATTTTTAGATTTTAAACTCCTCATTAATTACATGAAATAACTTATTCAAGTGTAAAACTTTATGGATTTGTATTAGTTCCTTTTCTGTTCTTGTTATGTAATGTCTATGTTAACTTAATGAGTTTTATTTGGCCCCAGGATCAACATGTAAGTGGCATGGCATCAAGTGTCAGACATGGCAGCTAAATTGAGAGCTCACATACTTAGCTGGCAGTATGAAGCAGTGAGTGGGAACTGAAAATGATGTGTGGATGTAATTGATCAAAGCGTACCCCCAGTGACATATTTCCTCAGCAGAACAGCATTTCCTAAACCTCCACAAATTATACTGCCAACTGAAAAGGATTTCTCTGACTTCAAGCACCATGCTTGCTTTTTGTTACATGAACCAATTAACAATGAAGAAAATCTCTGTAAACCTTTTAATGTCTCAATACCTGTGTTATAGGAATGCATGCTTACAAATGAAAAAGATTCATTAGTGAAAAATTGTTTTTTAAAGAGTTTTTTTTTCAGTTTTAATAATGTGATGTCAGTACATGTTTTGAGGGTATGTGAATTTGCATGGTAGTTTCTGAAAATGTTAGGCTCTTGAATCTTCTTGTAGCAAGGACTAATAGAAGTTGTCAAAATCAAGTCTTATTCCTGGGAATGAACTTTCCTTAACTGCTCAACCATGTCTCTAGCCATGAAAATATTTTAAAGCCTATTTATATCATGTTAAAATCAGGAAATAGGGACAAACTCATGCACAAGAAAAATTTTATTCATGTAAACAATTTGGTACAGATTTTAGACATCACAGTTGTCTTCAGCTTAAAGAAAAAGATCTTACTTGATTTTCTTTTCATCATAGGCTTGAAGGAAGTAAATTAGTTGCTATGTGTCGTCAAGACTGATGGGGGAGATCAATGCATTTTCATTTCTATTTTGAAACATTTGAGGAAGATACCAAAGTGTGCTATATGTGTGGCAAATTCATTATAGTTAAATTTACTTTTGTGGTCTTTATTCCTTCTGTGGCTTTTGTTCATCTTACATTGTGTTTTTACTTAGTGATATGTATTTTCTGCTGTAATATATAAAATGGAAAATCCATCATCTTACTAGTCTATTGTTTATTTAAATGTCAAGCAGTGTATGATCATACTTTCCAAGTAAGATGTTCTGTGATAAGTGTAGTGGGTTGTGGTGTTTGGTTTTGATTTCATGTTTTCACAAGTTCCCTTGAGATAGTGTTGTTTATATTAAGCCTGGCATAGATTTCAGTAATGACTGAAGGATACATTTGAACTCATGATCCTCATGTGTCTACCTCCAGTGTACAAGTCCAAGAGTAAATAATCCACTCCCAATGTGTGCTGTTTTGTCAACACAACAATGTTAATTTTAAAATGCTTAACAGAAAAGATTATAAGAAATATTAAATACTTTATGTGTGTATTCAAAGAGATATTTTCATGTGTCTGGTAGAAATGTAACTAAGTAGGATAATCAGCAATCAGTTGGTTTTCTTATATCATAGCTTCATTATATATATATGTATATGTATATATATATATATACATATGTATGTATATGTATATATAATTTGAAGTTCTGTGCATCTTCCTTTCCCCATCAGTTATTCAGTTGGCACATCATATTGAAGTATTGCCCTGTAAGGGAATTTTCCAGAGATGCCAGATAATGTAATGGCACTAAGATTTTTTTTTGGAAAATTTCTATTCATTTTACATACCAACCACAGATTTCCCTGTCCTCCCTTCTCCCACCTCCCAGCCTTCAACCCAACCCATCCCCATTCCTACCTCCTCCAAGGCAAGGTCTCCTATGGGGAGTCAGCAGAGCCTGGTACATTCAGAAGAAGCAGGTCCAAGCCCCTCCTCCCTGCACCAAGGCTTCTCAAAGTGTGTCACCATAGGAACTAGGCTCCAAAAAGCTGGCTAATGCACTAGGGACAGGTCCTGATCCTACTGCCTGGGTTCCCCCTAAACAATCCAAACTAAACAACTGTCTCACTTTTCAAGAGGGCCTAGTCCAGTACCGTGGGGTCTCCTCAGCTATTGGTCCACAGTTCATGCATTTCCACTACTTTGGCTAGTTGTCTCTGTACTTTTTCCATCATGGTCATAGAATTTCTTGTCTCTCTCATCAATTGGACACCTAGAACTTGGCCTGGCACCTGACTGTGGATCTGTTCATCTGCTTCCATAAGTCACTGGACGAAGGTTCTCTGATGATTGTTGGAGTATTTAACCATTCAATCACTGAGTAGGCCAGCTCAGGCACCCTCTTGACTATTGCCAGTACTCTAAGGTGAGATCATCCTTGTGGGTTCCTGAGAACTTTCCTAGCACCCTGTTTCTCCATATTCCCATGATGTCTTCATTTATCATAGTATCTCTTTCCTTGCTCTCCCATTCTGTCTCTGTTTCAGCTTGACCATCCCATTACCCTGTGTTCTCATTCCCCATTCCTTGCCCTCCATTACCCCCATTAATACCAGTTTGCTCATGTAGATCTCATCTATTTCTTCTTTGCAGGACTATCTATGTGTCTCTCTTAGGGTCCTTCTTCTTAGCTAGCTTCTCTGGAGCTGTGGGTTGTAGTCTGGCTATCCTTTCTTTACGTCATGACTGGAGACATGAGATCCTCCCTCATCTAGGTCTCGGAGTCCCTTTTGTTGTTGACAAATCTTCTTTATTCATGAGTGCAAGCTGTAAGGTATAAAAAGTAGCTTGTTATGTAATTCAAATCTCTGAGAATCTAATTTTCACCTTTTGAGCCAACAGTCTTACCTCTTCTCTCAAAGGAATAAATAATTACCCAGAGAAAGGTAGGTATGTCTCTTTTCTCATCACTGGACTACAACCTGCTATAACTTCAGCTACTCTTGAACCTTGTGGTTTTATGTGGCTTTCACCAAAAACCCCAATTTTGTTCGTATTTTAAACTTGGATAATGCTAACAGTAGATATGATATCCTATACCTACTACATATAAGAATCACTCTGTGATGTCTTCTGAATCTTTTGAAGATTGGCTTCATTTCTATAGTATATAGAATGTTATCTTCTTTGCCAATTCATGGTCTCTCTGAGTTCAAACCAATCTTAGATTATAAGTAGGCCTCATGCTCCTCATTATTGAACCTGTGATCATACAATATCTTAAATAGACAGTAACTCTATGTATGGAAGAACATGGATGGAAGACTTTTTAAATTTTGACCCTGAAAGACCCGTATGGGATTTTTAGCATGTTGGTGTATAATGCCATCAAAGTTAAAAAGAATCAATCATTACAAGGTGCATCTTCGCTGGTAAGCCACAAAGGCAAGGAAAAGTGGACAAAAACAGTTATTCTTATTTCACTGGTTTGAAACAACATTCCATTATAGCATAGACGTCTCCTAATAATGTTCACCCAGAGAAAAGATACTGCCTTCTGCTCATTGATACCACAAACCCACTAGCAAAACCAGATGCCAGGAAGCAAAGCAAGCTACAAATTTTCCACCATCTCCTATTCATAATGTGTATGAGGTTCACTTGTCTTAATTTATTCTGACATGAGGTTAGTCTATGAACTAAATCTTCAGCTCTTGTAAATAAGGACATTTCATAGAAGAAAAATGAATGAAAGGAAGAAAAAAAGGAAGGAAGAATGAAAGAATAAAGGAAGGAAGGAGGAAATAAAGTAAAAAGAAAGTAAAGTATATAAAGGAAAATAAATTGAATATGAGTATAGTGAGTAATAATAAAAGATAAAGGATGAAAAGTGGATGAGGGAAAGTAGGTAGGAAAGAAGAATCAAGGAAGGAGAATGGAAAAGCAGCTAGAACAGATAACTGGGAAGATAATATTTATGATATTAGAAATGTATGTGCTTATAAATGATTTAGATTTGATAAAAAATTACTGATAGGAGAAGCCCTGAATGTGTAAACAAAGGAATATATGTGGTATTGTTCACACATGGAAAGAGGATTTTAATATAGTATAATGCAATCTAAAAAAAGAACTATATCAGGTAACATATTGTCCTATTCCACTTGAAAGACAATTTCTCCCATACCCAACATCCCTGAGTTTCTGCTAGATTGTTATGTAGGATTGCAGCCTCCTGGGTTTTTTATCATGCAAATTGGCACAGCAATTGTTGGATTATTTAGCTCCTGATTGGGTATTCATATTGTTAAAACTTTATCAAATGGATAGAACATAAAACATAAATGGGATGTTTGTGAGTCCACAAATAAAGGGGAAATGACATAATCATATTATAATCCCAATGGCCAAACAATAACAAACACTAGGAGAAATACCAGTATTCTTCCAACTTCATGGGAAGAGAGAAGAACAACCTGGATATGTTGGGTTCTCTGGAAAGGTGGAATGGTTTAGTTTAAAGAACCAAAGAACAGCTGGGGACACTGACGGTGGCTCTGTAGAATTTGTATCTCCATTTTCTATCAAGTATGAAGAAAGAAAGCCCAGGCAACTTCCCTTCTTACCTAAGCTCCATTTGTAGACTCCTCGGGTGATAATTTTTGTTTTCCTGCTAAATACAACAACTATTGTAACTGTAAGACTATTTTTCTCTTTCTGTTTGGTCAAGAATTCAAGAGCCCTGCATGCTTTGGGAATGTACAGTGTCCACCAGATCCACAGATCTTAAATCACCTTGGATGACCTGGAGAATTACCTCCATTACTTGCAATCTCTCACAAGAAACCAAAGAAAAAACTGAGAGTATCACTACGATAATTCAGTTTCAGCATAGAATTTCCATAGAATTAACATAAGTTTACTCACTTGATTCCAAGACCAGAGTCACTCTTCTAGTGTCAATGGCAGCTCCACAATTTATAGTATCTATAAATATTGAAAAATTAATGTAACCCCATTATTAGCAGTAAGAAAGTTCAGAAGCATCAGAGTATATAATATTATCACCATTGGCCTAGTGCCAGAGACTGAGACTTCTCAATAAGTAACGATACGATCCTAGCTTGAACAGTGTGGCAGGAACCTCACCTGCCTTTAGACCCCAAGTTCAAAAGTGACACACAATGCCCTCAATTTTCATAGATGGTACTGTCCCCATTCATCTAGGGTTTTAGCGTGCATCAGATAGGTTAAGTTGGGCACCTATCTCAGAGAAAAGCAACTCCCACTTCAACCTCAATCTAGTCTAAGAAATGGCTTAAAACCTTGCAGAAAGAACATAACAACAGAATAACCGTTACCCTGGAAGATAACTCTGAGGCTTTTATTTCCTATTCCATAGTTTTTTCTTAGTTAATGGGACATCCACACAGGAAAGTCTCTGAACATCTTTGCTCAGGCAGTATTCAGTGGGATTAGGTACCCTTTATTAAGTAATAGTGCCAGGTGCAAGGGTAATGTCCAAGGCTCTTCCATGGCCTGATTGGAATCACCTCCCACTTTGTGCACAATAAAGGTTATATGGTACTCATATTTTGGATAATAAAGTGTCCTAAAAAAACACTGCATCTCAGCTGCTCCCTGCTTGTTGGTCCCATGACATGGGCAGAGAGAATCCCACTTGGGTTTCAAGGCAACAATATAAATCTCACAGTCTGTCACAATAGCCCCATGGCAAATCAACCCCACCCAATCATGACGTCACTTTATATCCTCATTTTTCTACTCCTGAAAACCAAGTCTCTCTGTGAGTTGTAAGTATTTTTCCTTCTACCTTTAATATAGTAAACCAAGCATTATTGAAGGCATCATTTTTTATCCCAGTAGATTGTTGAACATTAAGACATGTTCCATATAATCTACCTCTCATATGAGGAGAATGGAAACAACCCCACTCTTGTGCCAATTATTTACTCAGGCCTTTGTTACTTTACCCCTTTGAAATGTTAATATTTTCCACCTGAGGCTGTATGTCTATCATGAATAAATTAAGTTTTTAAAAATCACTGATAACTCCAATAATTTGTCATATGAGGTTACTGGTGATTAAAAGAGAAACCTTTAGGGTAAGTTTTACTACTACATCAGTCATTCAAATACTATCAATAGTTTTTGTAGTTTATAATGTCATTGTGCCACAAATAAATTATGCAGAACTATCAAAAGGCTTTGTAGAATATGGACACAACTAGAATTTTACAAGCTTGGATAAAGCAGCTTAAATTATCTAACACCCTTCAGTTTTGCCTATCATAGCCTACAATTATGTCATTTTCTCTTTGGGTGAAATTGAGTAGTGTTATCTTGAAAACTCTATTTATTAAAAAATTGTTGTATTGAATAATATAAAAGAAAACTTACATTCAGAATGTATTCATCTTTGGTGCATTTAAGATAGCTAAAGACAAAGATTACAATGAATCCTATAAATGTATCCTATAAAAACAGACAAAAATAATAAGTTAGATGAAAGCATTCCCAAAACCAAAGCAAGAAGAAGAGAACTGGGAAGATTGAGGATAAATGTATGTGAGAGAGTTCAAATACATCATTAGACTAAAAATATTTAAGTAAAAATTATCTTTAAAAATTAAAACATATAGTAAAGGACATATAAGAAAATGACAGTAATAATTTTACAACTTGAGATAATTCTGATGTTTAAGTGTCTCACATTCCAATTAGAAGAAATAGCCTGACAGAATAGACCACATAAATGAAAGAGAGCTGTTATTGGAGGTTATTGCTCTTTTGACGGCCATCCATCCAGCTCCCAAGTAAATCATACACAGAGGCTTATTCTTACTTATGAGTGCCCAGTCCTTAGTTTGGCTTGATTTCCAACCAGCTTTTCTTAAATTAACCCTTTATCTTTTGCCTCTGGCTTTTCTTAATCTCTAAATTCTGTAAAATTTTACTCTTACTTTGTGCTTGCTGTGTAGCTGGATGCCTGGCTCCTGGAGCCCTCCTCCTTCTCTGACTCTTTGATTTTAGAGCTTTCTACCCAGTTTTCTCCTGTATCCACACATTTACATGTGTGACCAGGCCTCTCCAATTGCTGCTTGGAGAATCAAACACACAAGGCCTTTTAAAGCAAGTAACAAAATTTAACTCAAACTCACAGTAACTAACATCTCACACTAGCCAGCACTTGATAGAATCTCTTCAAATTCATGCTGGGAACTCACATACTACTGCCTCAGTCCACGAGTACTATGACTCATGCCACAGGCTCTGTTTTTGTTTCTTTTTAGAAGATGCAGAATAGTCTATGTCCTCATGACAATCCTGTTCACATTTGAGGTTCTGCCATTGGGAAGAATTCAGAGACATGATTTTGGGCAAAGGCATATCCTGAAGATATACCCCACCAGAAACACAGACCTTATATAAAATGAATTAATGATGACAGAGTGGACCTGAGATTGAACCCACAGGGTTTGAAAGAATGAATAACTATTTTCATGCTCTCTTCTGTGATAAAGATCAGGCGATCTCACTGCTAATTTCTTTCAATAGTCATTTGATATAGCTGACTGGTCAGTCGCTGAACCTTCTGCATCACCTGCATCTTGGTGAAGAAGGTTTGGTGGGATGGTGGCTCCCTGGTGCTCCTTGTGGGTATATGAACACAAATTAACTTGCAGTATGACAAGGCAAAGATAATGGACAGACCACCCTAAGTCCTAATCAAATGTTTGAGAAAGATTGTTTAGCAGTGACTCGGTGACACCCCAAATTATTTTGTCCCCTGCTTCAGATGCCCCCCTCTAGGGAATTCATCTGTCTCCTTTATTTGAAGTGAAGTGGTTATCTCAGCTATTTGGTTCTCTCTGCCCTCATAGCTCATGTCCAAGTAACCAAGGAGATAGCTTCTTCAGGGTTATTCACAGCTGCAGACTCAGAATTTAACTTGGCTGCAGAGTCCACAAGCCTGTGGGTTTATAAGTCAGGAAAAAATTGCCATGGTTCACAATCACCCCAGTCCTTTAGAGTTACTCCAAATGTCTTGACAGGTCACCCTAATCATATAACTATTGATGGAGAAGACATATAAGGGCAGAACATGGTCACCAGACTCAAAAGTCAACTCACTGACAACTCAGGAACACAGAGCAGCTGGGAAGTACCTAAAGTTAGCCAGTGTGGTTGAAGTACAGTGATGTCCTGCCTTGAAATGGGCACACCTCATTAATCCCTCCCTCTTTAATGTTGGTCTCATGTTCACACATCAATGCCTATCTACGAAAAGGAATGAAAGCCAAGAGTTCCCAACATAAAGCATTGGCCTTACCTGTTCCTGACTTCTGAGCCAGAACAATTAATATCCTGGAATCCTTGAATTTCAAGAGCCATGATAAGCAGGGAAGTTCTATTTGTTTCCAGAATCTCCAGCTTTCTGTTCCCCATTACTGGAAGATTCAGCTCAAGCCCAGTTCCTCCAGGAAGCTTCCCTTTTCCTGCACAGAATTCATGACACCATTCTCTTGACCATTTCTTTCTTGATGTTTTACATTGAGGCTGAAGGTGGGCTTGCTTCTGTCACTCTCTGGTCTCTCTACCCTCTCCATCTCTTTCTGAATTAGACTCTTCAGTATGCCATCATGTTCACCAGTAAATGGTGAAGACATTGAATAAGCTTCACAAGGGCATTTGGTGTTGCCACAACATAGGTGACATCACAGAGGATGCCAGGGTTCTCCAGGATACAATAGAATGTCCAAGGAAGAGCTGAAGATGTCATGAGAGCTGACATTGCTTACCTGCTAATGAGCTTTCCTCATAATACTCCAGAAGTTAAGATGACCTTTTCAGGAGCCTCTGCTGGGATACAAGGGAAGCCCTTCAGCACCCCCTTCATCCAAAGCTAGAGATCTCTTCCCAGTTGATTGGACATTCTTTAGTTCTTTTCTTGTGTGGAACTGAATGTTTATCTCCTACTGAAATTGTATGTACACAAGGTAATAATATCATAGAAATTTATATATCCTATATTTCATAATAAGTACCTGCATATCCTTATCTCCTTAGCCACAAGACATTGAAGACTTAAAACTGACTGAGAATGGCACTTGTTAAACAATTTCCTGGTAAAGAGTCTGCAGGAAACATCTGGGCAGAGTTATGCTAGAGGAGACCCTGACACAACCTAGCAACAAGTACCCATAAGAGCGTGATATGGTCATGGAGCTCAGTGTGACTAAAATCTGTGTCATAAGCATGTGTAGTGGGTGTTGTACTCTCTGTTGAGTAGCTCAAATTGTTCTGCTGTTACTGGGTAGTAAAGGTGGCCAGACAGCTGGAGTCTTCCATTCAGAACATGAGTTTCCTATACAGCAAATGTTATTCAAGAAAATCCTTTGCAAGCCCCTTCATATTTAGAAACATAGACACTAGGGTTACACTGGACACTCTAGATCAATGGTTCTTAATTTTTCCATTTCTCTGACCCTTTAAATATCACTAACAGTAGTTCCTCATGTCATGGTGAACCTTAAACATAATTGTTTAATTTCTCTTAATTTTAATTTTGGCACTGTTATGAATCAAAATTCAAATATTTGATTCCAGGATATATGATGTGCAATCCCCAAATGGGGTGGTGACCCACAGATTGAGAATCACAGCTCTGAATACAGCAGAAATCTCAAATCCTAGCAGTGATGGTGGGGCGGTGTGATTCTTAGTTTTTATTATCAGACTGAATCAAACTAGTCACCTGGAAGAGGGACCCTCAATGAGGAATTATACAGATCAGATTTACTTTGAACATGTCTCTGTGAGATTTTATTTATTGTTAATTGAGACAAGTCTCCCTAAAATGGGCAGAATCATTTCATTGTCTGCAACATGTACTGTGTAAGTATGAAGAAGCTAGAGCGTAAGCATAAGCAAACAGGCAGCATTGGTCATTTGTTTATCTCTGCTCTTGGCTGTGGATGTGATATGATTAGCTGAGTTCCTACCTTGATTTCCCAAAAATGGAACTATTACCTTTAATTGTGGGCTATGATCAATTTTTCCCATTCTAAGTTGCTGTGCCTCATAACTCAGTGTAATAAAGTTGTTAAGAAACAATTCTATGACAGAAGGGTTTTCACATGTTAGTGAGATGTGTATTTCATGAAATGCTCAACAGCACCATATCTATCTTAGAAGAGATTCTACTTCCTCCTGAACCCAACCTGTGTTTCCCTGTCACAGTTTTACAAAGACACAGAGACACTCATAGACTCACAAACCACTTTACCCTGTCAAAAAATGTCCCCTGATATTGTCTTGCCATATCAAGTACCGTGCTAAATTCTTCTAATGTGTTATATACAAGAAGCTTCAATTCAATGAATGTATTTTTCTTTGAATTTCCTGACCATTAAAATTTTCAGATATGGGGAATTGGGTCTGAATTCCCTGCCTTGTCTTTGACATTCAATCTTATGCTATGTCCTTCCTTAGAGGTCAGAAGAGGCTCCTTAAAGCTGAGAGCAAAGTAGCACCATAAATTCCAGGTATTCGGGGATATAAGTAATACTGGCAATTTGTCCACTAGTTACCTTAGGTTGGAGATTAACTCCAGGGCTGATGTACACAGATCCCTGTGAAAACTTCTCAGTATCCCTCTAACTTCTGTACCTCTTCATCAAGGTTTCTGTAAACAGATCTTTGACAAATTTCTTCCTGCAAAAGTAAGTAGACCTTATCAGATGTGAAAAGTCACTTTGATTTTTGTCCTTCTCCTCCTAGGACATGTATCAGGCCCTTTTGAGGTACATCAAAAGCTATCCAAGGAGAATAAGTTCTGAAATAACCACAGGTAAAGCTTTAGAATGCAGGTCTGGGGAACAGAGTGCAAAACAAGGTCAGGACAGCAGGCACACCCAGGAAATTCTTGGTTATGTCTTTGGCAGTTTAGCCTCTCTGCATGTCAGTTTCTTCTACCGGGAGAAAGATGGGTTGGGATGCACCATGCAGATGGGTGCTGTCACAAGGCATGACTTATAAAATCACTTCCTTTATAAGTGGGATTTTGTTTGTTTGTTTGCATGTTTTTTGTTTGTTTGTTTTGGTGGGGGTGATGAGCTAGCATTTATATGACCTAAGCTACACATCTCTTTCTGGTGAACATCTCTTTCTGGGAACAGAGGAATCAGATATTAAACTTACAAAAGATGCTTAAAATGATGCTTTAGAGTAGAGAATCACTTCACTTTGTTGAAAAAAATTAACACTTCTCTTCATGACTCTTATCAAATATTGTGTGTAGCTCCTGTCCTTTGTCATTTGGAAAGACTCACCAGCTAGCTATTCTTTATTGACTAAGCACTTTCAGATGCTAAAAGCAAAGAAGATGGAGAGGGAAGGTTGAAATCAACATGTTTGATCCTAAATATAGAGTTGTGTTTGTGTTTTCCAATCTCAGAATTCTAATCCTTATCGGGCTAATCTACCAAGAAATAAATGCCACCTGTGCCCATTGGTGTATTTAATAGAAGTGCATAAACAATTTTGGTGACTTACTTGAACTCAAGTAGTATATATTGAGTCCAGCTATTAATATTTTCTTCTCTGTCTTGCTATTCATTTTTGGAAGGTTTGTTTGTTTGAGTGAAAGTGAACCGCCCCAATTTAAATGGGAGAAAATTTTTTTTAAATAAACTACTATAACAGAATATGTTTGGGAGTTGTAAAAGTTTTTCCATTGAAAAAAATCAGAATTTAGGAGGATCCTGTTACATGCTGGGGGCAGACATCAGAGTCACCAAAGCTTGCAAAACAGATTTTTTTGTTTTAGCACTTTGATGGAAGAATCACTTCATTTTCTTTAATTTCATAATTAATTTAATTTTACATATCAGCCATGTATTCCCCTGTCGTCCCTCCTCCGGTTTCCCCCCCAACCCCATCCTTCCCCCAATCAACCCCCAATTCCCATCTCCTCCAGGGCAATCTCCCCTGGGGATTCAGCTCAGCCTGGTAGGTTCAGTTGAGGCAGGTCCAGTCCCCTCCTCCCTTTACCCAGGCTGAGCAAAGTGTCCCAGCATAGGCCCCAGGATCCAAAAAGCCAGCTCATGCACTAAGGAAAGGTTCTGGGACACTGCCTGGGAGCCTCCTAAATTGTTCAAGCTAGTCAACTGTCTCACTTATCCAGAGGACCTGATCCAGTTGAGGTCTCCTCAGATATTGGTTCATAGTTCATGTGTTTCCACTAGTTTGGCTATTTGTCCCTGTGCTTTTTCCAAATATGGTCTTAATATCTCTCACTCATAAAATCCCTCTTCTCTCTCACCAATTGGACTCCTGGAGCTCCACCTGGGGCCTGGTCATGGATCTCTGCATCTGCTTCCTTCAGTCATTGGAGGAGAGTTCTAACACGACAGTTAGGGTGTTTAGCCATCCAATCACCAGAGCAGGTCAGTTCAGGCTTTCTCTCGACCATTGCTAGTAGTCTTTTGTGGAGGTATCTGTGGATTTCTGAGGACCTCTCTAACATTTTGCTTCTTCCTATTCCCATGGGGTCATCTTTTATCATAGTCTCTTTTTCCTTGTTCTCTCTCTCTGTTCCTGATCCAGCTGGGATCTACCGCTCCCCTAAACTCTCTTTCCCCCAACACTTGTCCTTCATTAACTGCCCTCATGTCCAGTTTGCTCATGTAGACCTCATCCATTTCTCTGTTGTTGGATGATCCCTGTGTCTTTCTTAGGGTCCTGTTTTCTAGGTAGCCTCCTGGATTTATGAGTAGCAGTCTAGTCATCCTTTGTTCTACATCTATTATGCTCCTATGAGTGAGTACAGCACATACCATGTTTGTTTTTCTGAGTCTGGATTACCTCACTCAGGATGATTTTTTCTAGATCCATTCATTTGTGTGCAAACCTCATGATGTCACAGTTTTTCTCTGCTGAGTAGTACTCCACTGTGTATATGTACCACATTGTATTTATCCATTATTCAGTTGAAGGGCATCTAGGTTGTTTCCAGGTTCTGGCTATTATAAACAATGCTGATATGAACATAACTGAGCAAGTGCCCTTGTGATATGATTGAGCATTCCTTGGGTTTATGCACAAGAGTGGTATAGCTGGATCTTGGGGGAGATTGATTCCCAATTTTTTAAGAAATCAACAAATTGATTTCCAAAGTGGAAAAGTACAATCTTGCATTCCTACCAACAGTGGAGAAGAGTTCCCCTTGCTCCACATCCTCTCCAGCATAAGCTGTCTTCAGTGTTTTTGATCTTAGCCATTCTGATGGGAGAAAGGTGGTATCTCACAGTCCTTTTGATTTGCATTTCCCTGCTGATTAGGGATGTTGAGCAATTCCTTAAATGTCTTTCAGTCATTTGAGCTTCCTCTGTTGAGAATTCTGTGTTTAGCTCTATAGCCCATTTCTTAATTGGACTGTTGGGCATTTTGATGTCGAATTTCTTGAGTTCTTTATATATTCTGGATATCAGCCCTCTGTCAGATGTGGGATTGGTGAAGATCTTTTCCCATTCTGTAGGCTGTTGCTTTGTCTTGTTGACCGTGTCCTTTACTCTACAAAAGCTTCTCCAATTTAAGAGGTCCCATTGATTGATTGATTCTTTCAGTGACTGTGATACTGGTGTTATATTTAGGAAGTGATATCCTGTGCCAATATGTTCAAGACTACTTCCTACTTTCTCTTCTATCAGGTTCAGAGTAACTGGATTTATGTTTAGATAGATAGATAGATAGATAGATAGATAGATAGATAGATAGATAGATAGAGATAGATAGATAGATAGATAGAGATAGATAGATAGATAGATAGATAGATAGATAGAGATAGATATAAAATTCATACTGTAAGGAAAGTTTGATGAATCAAAATAGAACCAAAGTATTATGAGAACAGTGGCAATAGAATCCTCCCTTAATTTTGGCTTTCTCCTGTCCCATATCAGTTGACTCTTCTGACATGATACAGAGATTTTGCATTTTCTTTTTAACAACATGCTTGGCTTTAAGGAAGGAGAGAGTCATTCTCCAACTCCAATGCCAGCCTTAATTTTTAATTGAATTGGGACTACATAAATATCATTTGTGATAAGTGTCTGTAGAGAAGAGCAGAAACAAACATTTAGGGAGACTTATGAATTTTTTTGTGTGATGTAATACCAATAGGCCAAGTCAGTTCAAATTGGATGGGCATGCTGGTTGAGGAACTATCACCTCCTCTAAATAAGAGGTCTGTCTTGTTCAAATCGAACCTTTATCAATTTTGATGGTTTTTATAATTTATCTTTTCTTGTAGAAACAAAAGCAAAACCTCATCCCCCATGTAACACATATCCTGGTTTCCATTCTGAGGTCAGCACATCTTTAAAATATACAGGCTGATTTAATTCTGTAGGTTTTTTTCTTATTATCCAATGTCTCTCCACAGCTATTGTTCATTTCTCAATAGCATTGAGAAAATACAATGTTAATAAAGTATTATGTAATCTATTTCTGGGGGGTTTTGTTGCTCCTTTTTGTTTATTCAGCATACCCTTTAGAGTTAAATTTGTTATTTCTATGACTGCTTCTCCTGTAGGATTATGTGGTATACCTCTAATATGTTTTATATTGTAACAAGCAAAAAACTGTTTCATTTTACCAAAGACATAGGCTAGATCATTGTCAGGTTTAACTTATACAGGTATACCCATGATGGCCATAACTTCTAGCAATTTCTTGATTATAGAATCAGCCTTTTTGAAACTCAGAGCATTTGCCTGTAGCTTGAGTTTTCCTGTCTGGCCCACAGTCAGAACAAATCTCTCTCACCTGCCAGTCCCACAGCTGCTCAGACCTGACCAAGTAAACACAGAGACTTATATTGCTTATAAACTGTATGGCCGTGGCAGGCTTCTTGCTAACAGTTGTTACAGCTTAAATTAATCCATTTCTATAAATCTATACATTGCCACATTGCTTGTGGCTTACCGGCATCTTCACATGCTGTTTCTCATCATGGTGGATGGCAGTGTCTCTCTGACTCAGCCTTCCATTTCCCAGCTTTATTCTCCTCCTAGTCCCGCATACACTTCCTGCCTAGCCAATGGCCAATCAGTGTTTTATTTATTGACTAATCAGCAACATATTTGCCATACAGAACATCCCACAGCATTTGCCCATGCAAATTCTGAGTCGGTATCAATGGTGTGGTGCACATGTTTCAACTTTCTAAATTCAATAAAAAGAAACACATCCATTTGCCAGATTTCATTTCTCTGAGTGCCCTTTGGGTTACATCCTGTGTGTAGAAAAGTCTGATTGTAAAATGAACAAGTAGGACATTTCCATATAATTTCCTTACCTTGTTTCCAGGTTATGGAAAAACCCTTTTTTAAAGCCTTACTATTGACATGATTATTTTAATGAAACTCTGAGGCCTCCTGCACATTTCCAATCAATAGTTGATCAATCTCCTCATTTTCTTGTGCTAAAAGTTCTGACAGACTCATATGGTATTGGATGTAAGTTATATATGAGGGATGCTTCCTGTTTCTGATTATTTCTTGTAAATGAATAAATAACAAAGTTAATTCTGACTCATCAGAGATAAATTCTGCAGTTTCAATATGTAGGACCACTTTTTCTGTGTACTGAGAGTCAGTAACTATGTTGAGATTTTCTGAAGAGAAGAAGTGATAAGGCAGGGTGCATAGAGGAGCTAACTCTCTCTTTTGGCAGAGGATTTCCTAGGGCTAAGATGTAGTAGCTTGGTCTCTACCTCTCTAATCTTTCAGCTTTTACCCCAATATCTGGCTCTAGGTTTTTTATTAATAAGACCTTTTAAGATCTGTATTGCAGGGTAGTGGCTTAACTGTTCCTTGAACCCAAAGAACCTTCAGATAAAGAAATCTGTAACAATGTAGTATTCTTGCTGTTGCTCCTGTGTCTATTGCTCAGCTGTATATAAGAATTGGGCAGAGTAAACTGGATACAATAGTATTCAGTGATAGTCCTTCCAAATCTATCCTTTGTCTCTGTCTTTCTTGTATGTCTCTGTTTTTTCTATCTGTCTTTTGTTAATCCACTCTTCCCTATCATGGTATTGTTTGACAGGTTGGCTGGTCCTGACAAGGGTTTGAGAAATCCAAATGTCTGATGACATAAAGGCTTGCATTATATGGGTCTAAAAGTTCCAAATAAGGTCATAAATTTTAACTTCTGTTCCTAGTTTATATCTGTCTCCACAGGTTTGCACTTTGCTGACAGACACATCTAAGCATCAATTGTTAATGACAACTTGCTCCATGTGACTGTGAGCCCTGAACTTCATGAAAGCTGATATAAACTAATCCAACTGATGCAAAGGCTGTTTCTTCAGCTGGTCAATGAACCAGAGGTTTCTAAATTGCCTCCTTACCTTTGACTAACATTCTAGCCTTCCAAGACCCTGATAATAATGTGCCGAGGTCAGCAGGAAGTAATTACAGAAGCCAAAACATCGCCCTTGTTCCACTTCCCCCCTTGGAATGTTACATCAAAAGGTAATTTCTTGTCATATGGAACCTGAGATACAATAATTACTGATGCTTAGACATGGAGCAGTGGTGGTCACCTTTAATCTTGGCACTCAGGAGGCAGAGCCAGGCAGATTTCTGTGAGTTCAAGGACAGCCTGATCTACAGAGCAATATTCAAGACAGGCACAAAAATTGAAAACAGAAACCCTGTCTTGAAAAACCAATAATAATAATAATAATAATAATAATAATAATAATAATAATAATAATAACTGATGCTAATTCTCATTTCCAAGTTCCTTCTCAATAAGGAAGTCTGTCAGCCATAAAGGTTTTGGCTCTTCTACTTCTGTTAATTGCTGTTGGCTCTTGCATCACTGATGCCTTAACTCAATGATAATTCTTGTCTGGGTACCACTAAACTCATGATGCTAAAATCCCAATGTCAGCCCTTGGACCAAACCCATGACAAGCTTGCAGATGACCACAACCAAATAAGGGGAGGCTCCTTTGCCACTGGTAATGGGAAATGGTCTCTGTTTAGAACAATGTCTGCATGGCTATTCCCAACTCTGCAACCTCACTTAGAGGCCAATGGGAATCAGCTTCCTGATCCCATTAGAAGATACCTGATGAGCTATATTTCTGGCTTAAACCGCCTATGTTAATATTAAGATTTTAAATCACACAAAAGACTCTTGCATCCTGGTCCAATGAGTCTCCATGATAGCCTCCTACACTGATGATGGAGTTTTTTTTTCATTCTTTTTTTTTTTACAAATTAGAAACATCTCCAAGATTTGAGATCATGCACTACTCAATGGGAGAATCAGAGGACCAAGCAGATGCTATAACAGGCTGATCAATCTCCTCTCAGAGGCCAGATCTCAATTTCAGATTCCTGAGACAGGGCAGGCAGTTTCTGAGGAGAAGCCATGAACAAAGGACAATTAATTACTAGGGCCTCTGACCGCAAAGCCAAGGGAGATAGGACACACAGCCCTGTGTCACTGAGCTAGTCCCTATGGTCAGTGCATACTAGGCCAGTCATCCTTGACAGAAGATCATTGATAAAGCCTAGAACTTGTCCAGGCCTGTACCAAATAGGAAAACTATACCCTGATCAACAACTAACTAGCCTTGACAAATTAAAAGTTACTAACATGATTGCCAATAGCATAAGTCAATCATATCTAAGATGAGCTGACTTCCTTGGACACTCACCTTCAGCTGTGATTAAAAGGAGCGCGTACATCTCTCTCACAGTATTTGCCATCATGCCTTACATGGGATGGCAGGTCCCAGCATCCTGGAAACTTTCTTGAGATAATAAGCATTCTTGCTGATTGCATACATGGATGGTGGTCTTATATGGGACTTCTCCAGGATGCCAACAGAGCTACATCCCCAGCTGATATTTGTTTGCTGTGATGGCATGGAAGGAACTAGGGCCCTTATCATGCCAAGTGAGGACCATACCATTGAGTGATGCCAGCCTGACATTCTTGTTTTTAACCTCTGACATGTATGCATGCTGCCTGATTTGCTTAACACAGCCATGTCCACAGGGTGACAGTGTCTTCATGGAGTTCTCCACTGTCAGACATAGTTCAAGATGGCTATACACTCAGAATGTTGGTGTCCTGACTGTTGGAAGAAGCGAAAACATTGATTATATGTCTTTGATCACACCTATTTTCTAGCCAGCATGGTGGGACATATCTGTCATCCAAGTTCTTGGGAAGCAGGAGAATCCCCTGAAACCAGGACTGTGAGGCCAGACTGGGCAACACAGTCAGGCACTGCATCCCTGTCCAGCTGCAGCTATAAATCATGCATGTAGACATCCCCAGCCATGGGAGGAAAGCCATATGGCACACCAGAAACCCAGAGAGACCCAGGCTGCTCTGATGGGGCATTTGTGCCTGAAGAGGTAGGGCAAGGAAGGCAGAAAAAGGTACTGGTTTGAATTGAGGGGCTGGACCCAGGAGCATTCAGATGCACTTAGGGTTAGGGTTTGAAAGACCCAGTAGCAAACCAGTGTGTCTCAGCCTGGAGTGACCATTTAAGGAGGAAGTAGCTCTGAGTGCAGGGCACAAAGCTGCCAGTGGCCTATGCTGCTGGTGGCTGCTGGATTCAGGATCAGTGTCAAGGTGGGTTCTGCTATAATCAGAAAGTTCAACACAGTATCTGAAGCACAGCATAGGACCATAGGAGAATAGGCAATAAGAGCAGAGATCTTACAGTGCTTATATGAAGCACACCAGGGAAGTAGTGTGCAGTTGAAAAGGAACAGCAAGCAGTGTGTGTGGAGCTGGGGCAGCCCAAGTCTTTCCAGAACCCAGGGGCCATACAGGGGTTAAGCATAATGGAGGTGTAGAGTCTCCCTGTGCAGGGAGTCCTTTTTTTCCAAGACAGTCTCCATTCTGATGAAGACTAAAGGGCTGAGCCTAGGAGATGAGGGAAAATAGGAATAGGGAGGGACTGCAGAGTTGGGGGAAGAATGCAACCATGAGTGAAGCAGGGCCATTGAAGGGCCATGGGTGAGGCTGTGCTATAGTTGGGACTTGCTGGCCTCATGTTGGGCCAGGCCAGATGGTGACAGGAAGGGATGCATTTTTCTCTGCTGATTTAAAGAATAAGAAGCCATGAAAATCAAGATCTCAGCAGTCAGCCAAGTTTTTCTAGGGATACACTAGCTGGTTTTATGTCAAGTTGACAAAAGCTAGAGTCACCACAGAGGAAGCAAGCCAGTATGCAGCACCCCTCTATAGACTCTGTATCAGCTCCTGCTTCCTTGCCTGTTTGAGTTCCTGTTCTGACTTCCTTCAAAGATAAACAGTGATATAGATGTATAGGCCAAAACCCTTTTTCTCCCAAACTTGCTTTTTTTCGCTCATTGTGTTTCATCAATGTGATGTGGTGGGGAGATACCATGGAATCATACGTGAAAGTCAGAGTATAGCTCTTGGGAGTTGTTTCTCTCCTTCCACTTGCATACTAAGGATTGAACTGAAGAAGTTAGGTTTGATGGCAAGTCCTCTACCCAAGAAGCCATACCAATCAAGCCCTCTACCCACTGAGCCATCTCAGTGGCCCTAGCTTTCACTTTCTTCGATGTTTCTATCTTTTACTTGATGTTTGCTCCTTTTCCAAGCACCTGCATACAAGAGGCATTCTATCAATGTCTTGTGAACACTAAGTATCCTTTAAGGGTTACTACATGCAGTAGCTGCCCTGTGCATACCTGGGGAGATAGAAGGAGCCAGTCTGCAGGTAACAGAAGGGTTGATGCTTTTCCTGTCATTGAGCATGAAGAGCCAGTGGCCCTAGCTCTCCATTGTGTGGTCCTGGTCATGTTCTGTATCTTCATGGTGCAGTATTCATGTTTTAGGACAAACACTGTGTTGAGTCCAGATTCTGGCAACATGAGAGGAAAACAAACAACGTAACTGAGTCCTTTACTCCTGAAGGCACTGTGAGTGGGTGGGGGTGGAGGGTATATGGACATCCACAGCCACATCCAGAAGGACATCATTTGGACCTTTACCAAGTACCTATGGCCTCCAGGTTTGGGCATAGTCATGAGTCTCAGCACTAGGCAGTCTCCATGATGTGTGCTGTTATCTCATTTGTGGACCCTGTGGTTTTGGGGGCTTCTATTCTGTTAAGTCTGTCCTCCAGCACCATCCCTTCTGTAACTCAAGAGGCATCTTAGTGATGGGCACTGACAGTGGGCATTTGGTGTAGGTCACAAGAACATCTGGCATGGGAGATTTTGCTATCCCAACCAGAATGGTTTAAAATGTACAACTTTGGTGGTGTTCATTTATGGAAATTCCTGTATGATATTTTCAGCTCCAATCCTTAGCATGAATGGGGAACACATATTCAGCTTAGGGAGTGTCCTGGAGAGATCAGTCAGCTGCGAATGTATTCCTGTGGTGACACCTCACCCCTGGATCATAGGCTTTCTTGCTGTCTGGCAAAGTCAGGGCTCTCTGCCGAGCACAGGCAAGGTCATCTTCTGCTCGAATCTTGGTTTATGATAATCCAAATGTTATGTTTGCCTCTGCCTAGACTGTGCCTTGGGGAGGGTAGAATTATGACTGGATGTCCGCCTTGAGGAAAAGGATTTTCACATCACTCAGCAGACAGCTTCCCCAAGCTGATTATCTTTGCTTCTATTCATGTTGCTGATGCTGCCTTGAAGGCTTGGCTGGCAGGAGCTTTGGGTCTGGTGCATCAACAGTACCCTACAGCTGAGTTTCATCCAGGCCCCAGTTGTTGGCCCCTGAATCTGACTGCAGTCTTGAGTGTCTATGTTGTCATGATAATGCCTGCAGCTTTCTCCTGAGGCTGATTGAATCTCAGATGGTGTGGCCCAGGGTGGAGTCCTCTGACTGGTTGAGGATTCTTGAAGGATCTGATCTCCATGTCCTGAGTAAAGCCACTTCCAGTTGAGCAGCATTTCTGATAATGAGTTACTGAGCACCTGGATCTGAAATTCAGTGTTCACAAACTCCAGATTTCAGGTTTTCGACTAAGGATGCTCAGCCTGTTTTGTGTTTCCATTTCTCCCAGAAGCTGCCTCATAGGGACCCATGTTTTGCTGCAAACAAACCTACCCAGTGGTTATTCAAACTGCCAACCATTTCCCGTTTCCCTCAGGCACACTGGGGCAGTCCTCTTGGTCAGGTGCTCCAGTTTCTCCTCTAATTTCAATCGCCACATCAGTTGATTGTGGGCATTGCCCTCTACCCATTGCTTGTCTTGTGTGTGTGTGTGTGTGTGTGTGTGTGTGTGTGTGTGTGTGTGTGTGTGTGTGTGACACAGGTGTGACCATGCCAGATTGTATAACCCTATGTGCAAACATGGATACCACAGAGAAATAACATGCATCTTCATTTTGTGACAGGGTTTCACTGAACTACATGCTCTCAGGATACATTTATGTCCTTCATCCCTTGCTGGGGTTAGAGGCTTCCATGACATTCCAGGATTTGTTTTTATGTAGGTGCTGAGGATTCAGACTCAGGTCCTCAGGGTTGCAGAGTGACGGCTCAAACCTCCGAGTGTCTCCACAGCCCCACTTATTGGTCATTATATTCTCATATCGTTGCTGACTTTTCTGTTCAAATATTTTCTAAGTTGGACATTTTCTCACTACTGTCTGAGGGTTTATTTACAGCCATTTGCCAGCAGCTGCACCCAGCAGTTGTTTCTTGATGAGCACAATTTCTTGATTTGCTTTCAAAGAGACCAATATTCCATTATGCAGTTTTCTTTTTCTTTTCCAGACAGAGTCTCTCAACATAGTCCTTACAGGCCTGGAACTCAGAGATCCACCTGCTTCTTTCTGCCTGAAGGCTGGAATTAATGACTTGGGCTACCACACCCAACCCTGCTTGTTGGTCATATGTGTTCACAGGCCTGTGGAGATGAATCCCAGGCTTTTCATATTCCAAGTGAGAGTGCAGAACCTTCCCATGGTTTGATTTTGTGGAATCATGAGTCAGTGTCAAGGGTGTCCTGATGTTGATGGTCATCAAGGCCCTGAACACCATGTCCTGCCTTACCATGTGGATATTCTCCAATTTCCCTACAGGGCTTCATGCATGAAATTTAGGGGTGTTATCTGTTTACAAAACATGGCATTTTCACTCTGAAATTATTAAGGATATGCTTTTGAAACATTTATTTTTATTTATTTAATTTTTGGTTTGGTTTGTTTTTTTTTTCAAGACAGAGTAGCTGTAAGTATCCCTGACTGTCCTGGTACTTGGACTGTAGACCAGACCTCAAACTCAGAGATCTGTCTGCCTCTGCCTCCTGAGCTGGAATTAAAGGCATGTGCCACCATCACCTGGCTGAAACATTTTAATCAGCATTGATTGTGCAAATACTGAGTTTTGTGGTGACATAGGACTCACACATGCGAGGAAAGTTTTCATTCAGCCAACCCTCCATTTATTTCAGACTGTCTCATGGTGACATTTTCCTTTCTTTCTTTGTTTCTCCAACAGTCCGTCACATGCTCCATTGAACTCCTAGCAGATCTGACAACTCAGTCATCCAGCTCCTCCTACAAGGAAGGCAATGCATCCCCACTCTCCATGGCATTGCTGATGGTCTACCTCACAGTTCCCTGTGTCTGAAATAGAGGAGAAACCTTGAAAAATCTCATAATCTACCTCCCACTGGTGCTCTTGTTTGCTAGGCTTGCCCAAAGTTCCTCAATAGCTTGTCTCCAACAGGGCCTCAGGACAGTAGCAGCCTCTCTACTAGATAAGGGAAGATCAAATGACTAAGGCAGCACAGGCCTTCACAGCTCTGGATTCTACCCTAGGGGAAGAAAGTATTCTAGTCTGGGAAATTTGTATTTTAGTAGAAACTATTCCAGTCTCTCAGAGCACTTTCTTTTCCTCTTCCAAGAGGTGTGTGTTTTATTACACAGTCACTGGCCAGTGCAGCCTACCATTTCCTTCATAGCTCAGAAATCCTGCAGCCAAACTGAAGTCACATTAAACAGTAAATGCTCTTTCTTAAAGAAAAAGGAGACCATGAATTAAAAAAACATTGAAGTGTCTATGGAAAGGCTTAGAGGTAGAAAAGCAACAATGCAAATGAGGTAATATAATCCCCAAAAATTATTTTAAAAAATTGAAACAGGCTACATGGCCATGTGCTTCAGAGACTAGGGATTTGTGTTAGAGCACACCACATGTTTAGTCACACATTTTCTCTCAGGTTGTTCATCTTAAACCTATAAAATAATAGTTCTTTTAGGCAGGGCTACACTATTTTGTCCAGTTCTATTTTGCTCAAACTAGTGTAACTACTGTAGTTTGGTTTTGTGATAAGTTCAGCTCTTTATCCACATTCTTCATTTCCTGTTCTGTGGATGCAAATGGCCAGTCAGAACAATTAATAATCATCTAAAATACATAAAATTGATCACCTCATTCCTTATTTCTAATGTGAGCTACAGTCAAAGGCAAAGAGATTTGATGTTTCTTCTTGCCTATCCCTTTCTGTAAGGACAGTACACCTGCTTTAAAGTTGGTCAGTGAACTCAATTCTTACACAGGTCCCTCTTCATATGGAAGTTTGCAATAAAATCAGAGGAAGTTGGAGGACACTCATTTACCAGTCTATTTTTACTTCACAATGACCAGTTTAGGTCCAGTCTTGAAGCAGTTTGCAGAACTTTCTTTCCCACACTGGGCAGCAGAAGAATTAGATGTTCAAAGCAATTCTCAACTGCATAGTATGAGGCAAGTCTAAGCAACAGGAGACATTGCTCTAAACAGAAATAAATAATCAACTCACTTGAGAAAAATGGGAAGAAATTCTTAATGACCTGAATAGAAGAAAATAAGACATTAGAGCAAAGATGCATTTAAACAAAATCAAATTTTAACAGTGAAACAAATAAGTGTCCTTTTAAAAAGATAAGTAGAATTGAAAAAACACATGGGTCTACTGACTTTCAAAAAGAGAACACAATTCTCTGGTAGAGGGAATGGTATTAATATGATCACCATGGCCCTATGTGCAAAGTTAGCTGCTGAGACCTGTGACCTGGCACACACAGCTACAGCTAATGGAAACAACCATGACAAGCAGGATTCAAAATATCTACATAGGAGAGTAGTTTGTTCAAAATTCAGTATTCATGGCCTCAAGCTAACCTTCCCAAATTGTCCACCCAAAATCTAGCCTGCCTTCACTCACATGACATGGATCAATACATGCTGGGGAATTCCAAAATCACTGATCCTGCCACAATCAGGTCCTATTTCATAATGGTGACTTCTGCAGCTGTTTGCCTACCCTGTTTCCCCCAGCAGAGTACACAATAAACTATTCTTTCTATTCTAGTCTCCAGGCACACAAATTGTCTTTCCTGCTACTCAAATGGACAGTTGACTACATAACCCAATTTTTTAATTTAAAATCTCAGTGGTAATTGAGTTCTTCAATCTAAAATTGTAGTTGGTTCAATCACAAGGACAACACAGTGAAATTGATTGTGCTCGTGGCTCTCTGATCCAACATAAGAAAGTTTGTGTCCGAAAAACTTTTATACAAGGCTGGAGGTACTGCTCTAAGAGAATATGCCGCCCCAGGGATAAATTTTTCCACACATCTAAAAGTTTAATGAACAAAAATATCTTAAATAACGACATGCATCAAGTGGTGGTTAATGTCAGAAGAGAAGGCAGTCTGGCACAGATTTTGCATGCCACTTGTGCTGTCATCCTTAAGTCTCAAGTCTGGCCTGAGGTAGCACATTGAACAATTTAAATAGGGCCAGGAGAATGCAAGTTTAGCCACATAGGCAGAAGGAGATTTATAGAGCAAAATTATCTTTTTGATCATGCAGTATGATCTAAATACAAATATATCATGATGCATGACTTAAAAGAAATAGAACATGCCAGGCGGTGGTGGCGCACACCTTTAATCCCAGCACTCGGGAGGCAGAGGCAGGCAGATCTCTGTGAGTTCGAGGCCAGTCTGGGCTACCAACTGAGTTCCAGGAGAGACGCAAAGCTACACAGAGAAACCCTGTCTCGAAAAAAAAACCAAAAAAAAAAAAAAAAGAAATAGAACATAATGTGTAACCTAAAACATATATTTAAAGAATGTATCAATGCCACAATTCCCACACAAAGGACATAGAACACAAATACAAACACAGGCATGGGAAAGTCACCTATTCAAACTGGGAATGGTGGTCTCAAATGAACAGCTATTCTGAGCTATTCTAACCTGAGAATAAGGGTTCTTTTGCCTACAAGTAAGCTGGCTCAGAAGACCACAAATGCTTCTATGAAGGACCAGAACAAGTTCATTTTAACTAAGCCTTGACTGCTGTCTGTCTCAAGGCTGTGACATCACTGTACAGAATTTTATTTTTTATTTTTGGTTTTTCTGTAGCTTCAGTGGCCCTCCTGGAACTCACTCTGTAGACCAGGCTGGCCTTGAACTCAGAGATTCACCTGCCTTTGCCTTTGGGTGCTGGGATTAAAGGCATGCACTACAACCACCTGGCTTTCAAGAATTTCATTTTTTTTTTAGTTTTTCAAAACCAGTTTCTCTGTGTAGCCCTGGCTGTCCTAGAACTCACTCTGTAGATCATGCTGGCCTTGAACTCACAGAGCTCTGCCTTCCTCTGCGTCCCAAGTTCTGGGATTAAAATTGTGCACCACTACCTTCCAGCAAAAATTTTATTTTTTAAGCTTTGTTTTATGTATATGTGTGTTTATCTGCTTTTGTCTGTATCCAGTACCTGCAGAGACCAGAAGATGGAATCAGAGCCCTTGGAGCTGGAGTTATAAGCAACCATAGTGTCTGGCATATGGAGGTAGCTCACTCCCACAGCTGAGTGATTATTGAGTACAATTCATGCCAGCTTGTCCTCAGGTACACCTCAAGCATTGCTCTGGCATTTGAACCTTGGGCTTTCACACCCAAAGGTCCATCCCTAAAAATTCTTCAAAACTCCACAGCTCTTTGTAGATGCCTGATTGCCTTAGCCTTAGACAGACTTCAGTTCAAGTCTTAGGATCTCCTCATATCAGGGATGTCTTCTAGATTCATCACCATTCAGAGCTCCAAACTGAATGTTTTGCAGGCATCAGAGAAGAAAAAAATGATTCCATTCAGACAAGTCAGACTTTATGCCTGCAAGTTCCTTTTCTCTCCTTATAGGAGGTATAAACTCAAGAAGGGGGGAACACCTGACATGTGAGATTCTGGGCTCCAATTGCTGCCTATTTACCACATTGGAGATAAACTCACTCTTGTGGCTTGGATTAAATGGTCAACCATCTTTTAAAGACTTTTAGTGTCAGTTCCTCTCCTCTTTGTATTCTTTGTATTTTCCACTCATTTTGTGGAGATTTGGGTTTAGAAAACTCTTGGATCAGTTCTCCCACTGGCCCTGCAGTTCATGGGGTGGCAGCTAAGGCAGTGCAGCACCATGACAGTTCCAGCATCACACGTTCTTCCTACCCAGTGACACCACAATCATTGCCCAAGAGAAGGAGTGGTGAAGTCAGAGCCCAAGTGATGATCCATGAGACTCTTATCCAAACCTGCCTCTGCCAAGGTGGATGCAACACTGGAAAAGGCCATGGGAAAGGATAAACGATCACACAGAAGAGTGCAAACAAAAGGGAAGAGGAAAATAAAGGCAACAGGCTAAAGTGGCTGACCAACAACTACAGATCTGCCAGCAGAAAATGGAGACACTGAAAAACAGAGTCCAGTCTCTGAAGTAGAAGAGAAAAAAGCCAAGTCTGACTAACCATCCATCATGTCTGTCAGTATCCCCACCTCGCTACTTGTACAAACCAGAGGAATATTTTAACCAACTATTTGTAAATGTGAGTTTTTTAGTAGCTCTATAAACATTTTAGAATGGTGGGTAAAAATCCTATTTCATTCTATATTTTAAGTGTAAATGATTTTTAAGAGGTTAAATCACTTGAGAGTTTTTGATTTTTTAATCCAACCAGAAAATAGCAGGATACTGAATGAGGAGAGGGTGTGAGTGTCTCAGGGGTCACCATAACATTCAGTAGAGGGGGCTAGTTTTATATCCTTCAACACAAAGCATTCTAAATGGTAATTTGAAGTCTCTTGGTCATCCATTTTTATCCAGAATATTCTTAGTTATAGCTGGTCTCATATTTCTAGTAGAAATGTTTCCTAAAAAACAACTCCTTGGGCTTTGCCTTTTCAGAACTCTCTCTGGCTATGCAGTCTATTTTCCTAACATTTGTGATAATGTGCTCTAAAAAATGGAAATTTTGAAGAAGAACTGTATGTGACATAAAACTGTGAGTCAATGGAATTGATAATTGCAAGCATTTGCTTGTTATATGAGGTCTTAGTGAAAACTTGCCAAGTTTAGGATGGACCATCACTGGAATAAGTTCAAAGAGAAAAAACACATGGCTTTTTTGGATACATGAAAACAATGTATGACTCTTAGAGTTTGGGTACATGTTTCAAAAATCAAAATGACTGTGTACTCTGCTCCTCAACCAATAATTTCTCATTTGGGGAAGAGTAAAAACAAATTCTTAGAGCACTAAGTGTGAAGTAGTTTTGGGTTCTATCAATCTTATATTTCTTCTGGGTAACCTGGACTGAGGTAAGGATGAACTTAAATCAGCCATCCCCATCTTACTACTATTAATGACATGTTCATAGGCTTGAATATAAGTCTCAGCACTCAGAACACTACCTGTTTATATACAGGACCTGACTCTCATTCCCTGCACTCACAAGACAGCTCACAACTGACAGTGCCTCCAGTCACAGGGGATCAGACATCCTATTCTGGTCACCATTGTTACCTAGCATGAACATGGTATAATAATTTGCAAAACTTATGCACTTAAATTAAATTCCATTCTTTTCTAAGAAAACAGACACATGAATAAAGCCTTTTTTACAATATGGAATCACATACATATCTGTCTTTTTACCATTTGTATATCTGGTTTCCTAACAGGCAAGGTGAATGCATTCAAGGACATGGAAATACAGGTAGATGTGTCAAATCTGATGTAAGTGCTGGGAATCAAACTTGGGTAACCAAGAGGACCAGTACTACTGAGCCAACTCCTCAGGTCCAAAATATGTCATTATAATTTTGATGGTGAAGATGTTCTACTGCTTTTCTGTCTCCAGTGACTTGAAGGTGAAGTAAGTCTCCTCTAGATGGTTGTCAAAGGATTCAATGGATTTCTATACCTCCATGAATGGACTCTTTATAAAATTGTTTTTTTTTATTTTCATTGTTAACACATTTTTTTGATGTGAGTAAAGATAACAAAAGCTTTTGTTGAAACCTGTCACAGTCCAGCCAGATTATATTATGAAAAATTCCATAATTTGAGATATGCTTTTTCTTTGGGAATTTTTTGGAGACAGGATGTGTCCAAATAGGCTGCCCTGAAATTCACTATGGGGACCAAAGTGGCCTCAAACTCTCAGAGATTGGCCCAGCATATTCTGCCAAGGGCTGGAATTACATTCGTGCACCTCTAAGAAATATGGGTTTCAAAGTGACCTACAATGGAATCAGAAAATGAAAGGATAATACAATATGTAAAAAGAAACCATGTTTTAAAGAACAGAATTATTTCTTGAAATTCTGTAATTTAACTGTGCAAATCATTGTATATATTCTCAATAATTGGGTTATTTTCTTTGCTGGTATTTTCTACACCAGTGCCAGGAAGTGTATATAGCACTGAGAGGACAACTTACATTTGTCTTTTATCTACTTCCTCTATGTGAGATCTAGTGGTGAACCTTATGGAGTCATTTAGTTTCAAATGACATCAATAACACTGATTCAGGTCTAAAAATAATTTATGTATGTGCTGATGTAGGAGTGTGCATATGTCAATGCCCAAGTGTAGAAATAAAAAAATATTGTAGTATTATGGATCACCCAAAGATAGAATTCAGGTCCTCAGGCTTAGCGAAAACAATTTTAGAGAATGAGGCAATTCTCTGACATTCAATTGTGGTTCTGAGACAATGTTATAAACAAATGCTTAGCCCCAATAATCAATTTTGAAAAATATGTTTGTAAAAATATTTAATATGCAAAGAAATCATTGGATCCCTCTGGATCCAATGGCCAAATTATACTCACTTTTAAGTTGATCTGGACATTATATCTCAACAGAAATGGAAATAATACAAATACATAAAATTTTCTACCTAAATTAGATATTTCATGCAATTTAAGAGAAGTACAAAATCTAGTACAGTTACATTACCATTTAAATCAGTAGTGCAAGTTCCAAATTTACACAAAGAAACCTTGTCATGACAAATCAAAAAAATAAAAAATAAAAAATAGTGCAAGTTTTTACAGTTCTTGAGGGAAAGATACCCCAACAGTCAGAAGACAACTTTTACCTAGAGCTAAGAAAGGAAGATGTCCTGGATACCTACTGCTGTGAGGGAAAAGGTAACCTGAATATTGAGAAGTCAGGCTACACTTGATGCTGTGCTTCAGTGGGAAACAGTCTCCCTGCCAAAGGTATTAATCCTTCTCCTCTCCAAAAGAGAACCCTTACAGTTGGACTCTGCTCCACACTGCTAAGAGAGTTTCACAAGAGAGATGTCCATTGCTGCTGTCCTCCACTCCCCTGAGGATGTTTCTCAGCATAGCTGTCAATTCATTTTCTGTTCTGCTCTATTAGAGTTTGTAGATGTCCATTTCTTCTCATCTAGAGCTCAAATTCTTACTTCTATGCTTCACTCAAGAAAGGGGTGAAATGCTGCAGAAATGTAGCAGTCTCTGGTGAAAAGTTGTTACTTCTGCTCTGATCTCTTTAGGACGTTTGCCAGCAAAAGGGTCTGTTGCTTCTGTAATCCAATCCTATAGTCAGATTCTCACCTACTCCAGTGAAAAGTCTTTACCTAAAATGCATTCAAGATATTTATTTGGTAGGAAGGAATCTAGGAGAGTTGCAGAATCTCCCAGGGAGAAAAAAAGGCAGCTGCCAAAGGAACAGGCACAGGGCTTGAAAAAGCTCAAATATTGGATGGATTTCATGCTCAAAAATTGGTTGATTTCAGGCTCAGGGAATCTTTGGATTTCTGTTTAGTTGGTCAAATTTAGAGTGTGTTTGTTTGGCTCTGGTTTCAGGTCCAAACTGTGTTTGTTTTACTGCCCCCTTTTAAAATTTTGATTCTTGTTTCAGGATCAGGGTGTTTCTATAACTGCTTCTGGATTCAGGAACAAAGTGTGTTTCTTTGACGCTGGTTTCAGTGTCAGGATGTTTTTCACTCTGATTTCAGGGCCAAAGGGTGTGTCTTTCACTGGCACTATTTTCAGGGTCAGTGTTTGTTTTTGTGGCTGCCTCATTTACCCTATACAAAAGGCTTCATGAATTCATAAATATGGTTTTTTCCATCAATGTGTTGCTGTAAACAATATAAAAGCAGACACCATAATGCTTCACCATTTTTTCACACTCACAAATACTTTTCTATTGAAGACATACTCTTCTGTAACTGATTATGTGCATGTTGCCTAAAGATCTTACCAAACACTTGATAATCAGATGGCCACCCTAACTTTTTCATATAGTTGCATATTGAAGTTTCATATTGAAGACAATTGAGTTGTGCAGAGGCTCTACCACACTGATTACCTTCATATGGTTTCTCTACAGTATGTGTTCTTTTATGCATTTCAAGATGTACTGGCATGCCAAGGCTTTACCACACTAATTACATTAATAGGGTTTGTCTCCAGTATGTGTTCTTTTATGCCTTCAAAGAGTACTGTTTTGTGCAAAGGCTTTACCACAGTGATTACATACATAGGGTTTCTCTCCAGTATGTGTTCTTTTATGCATTTGAAGATTACTATGATGTGCAAAGTCTTTACCACACTGACTACCTTCATAGGGTTTCTCTCCAGTATGTGTTCTTTTATGCCTGTGAAGTGTACTAGGATCTGCAAAGGGTTTACCACACTGATTACATTGATAGGGTTTCTCTCCAGTATGTCTTCTTTTATGCCTTTGAAGATTACTATGCCATACAAAGGCTTTACCACATTGATCACATTCATAGGGTTTCTCTCCAGTATGTCTTTTTTTATGCCTTTGAAGAGTACCATGATATGCAAAGTCTTTACCACACTGATTACATTCATAGGGTTTCTCTACAGTATGTGTTCTTTTATGCATTTGAAAACTACTGTGCCATGAAAAGGCTTTACCACAGTGATTACATTCATAGGGCTTCTCTCAAGTATGTTTTCTTTTATGTTCTTGAAAATGACTTTGACGTCCAAAGGCTTTACCACACTGATCATATTCATAGGGGTTATCTCCAGTATGTTTTCTTTTATGTGTTTGAAAAACTTTGTGACATACAAAGCCTTTACCACATTGATTACATTCATAGGGTTTCTGCCAAGTATGTGTTCTTTTATGCCTTTGAAGATGACTGTAAAGGGCAAAGGCCTTACCACACTGATTGCACACATATCGTTTCTCTCCAGTATGTGTCCTTTTATGTCTATTAAGATTGTTATGACTTGGAAAGGCTGTACCACACTGATTACATTTATAGTGTTTCTCTCCAGTATGTGTTCTTTTATGCCTTTGAAGATGACTATGATGTGCAAAGGCTTTAGTACATTGATTACATTCATAGGGTTTCTCTCCAGTATGTGTTCTTTTATGCATTTGAAGACTGTTTTGACACGAAAAGGCTTTACCACATTCTTTACATTCATAGGGTTTCTCTCCAGAATGGGTTCTTGTAAGCCTTTGAAGATAACTGAATTGTGCACAAACTTTTCCACACAAATTACATTGATAGGGTTTCTCTCCAGTGTGTGTTCTTTTATGCATTTGAAGACTACTGTGCCATGTGAAGGCTCTACCACAGTGGTTACATTCATAGGGTTTCTCTTCAGAATGGGTTCTTGAAGGCCTTTGAAGACTACTCAGTTGTGTAAAGCCTTTACCACACAGATTACTTTCATAGGGTTTCTTTCCAGTATGTGTTCTTTTATGCATTTGAAGACTACATTGACATGAAAAGGCTTTACCACACTGATTACCTTTGCATGGTTTCTCTCCAGTATGCTTTGTTTTAGGTTCTTGAAGATGGCTTTGAAATTCTAAGGCTTTACCACATTGATTATATTCATAGCATTTCTTTCCAGTATGTGCTTTTTCATACATTTGAAGAGTACTGGGATATGAAAGACCTTTAACACATTAAGTATGTATAATATGTTTCTTTCCAGTTTGATTTTGTTCATGACTGCAAAAATAACGAGACATGTAAAAGCATTATCACACATAATACACTGTTTAATCTTTATATCTGTATGAATTAATTTTACAATTTGGTTCAAATATAAAGAAGAACCAGATCTTAAGGTTTTATCTTTGTTTACCCTCATGTTATTCCACAGAAGTTTCTACAAAGTGTTATGCATTTACTTTAGTTCTGTAGTTGTCAAGAATCCTGAAGTGCCCCAATTCAAACAAAGCATAAATATGAATTTACTATATGGTACTACATGTTTAAATAGTTATAAAAGGAAAGATGAAAGCATTAGCCATATAAATGTTGATCATAAATAATCAACACATGGCAAGAGAGATAGAAAGCTAGTAAAAAGCTCTTGCTGGTCTTGGATAGAGGTGGGCTTAATTTCCAGTACTTATATGAGGGAACAAAACTATCCATTATTCCACGTTCAGGGTTACTGAGACTATCTTTTAATCACTAAGAAGACCTGGTACCCACATGATGCAAATCCATGCATTCAGATAAAATACTCATATGCATTTAAAAATTCAAAATAAATGTAACAGGCAGGAGGAAGTTCATGCACCTGCAATGCAATGACTCAGAAGGCTCAAGAATGTTACATCATGAATACATGCCAAATAGAGAAATAGAATGATAACCTGTGTCAAATTTAAAAATTCAAGATATGTGTGGAGCTCAGTACAACAGCATATGCTTGACATTTACAAAATCCTACATCCCAAGCCCATCATCCAATAATATAAAAACAAAACAACCAGGAATGTTCACCCACATTAATCTGTGGACTTGGGAGTCAGAATTAGGGGGATGTATGAGTTCCAGGCCAGCCTGGTGTACAGAACTTCTTTCAGGACACTCAGGGCTACACAGACAAATCTTGTATTCAAAAATAACCAACAATATTAAAAGACCAGGTTAACAAACTGCCTTAGCACTGAATAGCAATTGCTTCTACTCTACCTAATTTGATATAGAGAAAGAATCTCTAATGGTGGAGAAGGCATGACGATACAAGGAAGCTGGCTGATTCATTTCAACCACAACTTGGTACACACAAAGAACAGGAAATCAGTTGAGGCAATAGAGATGCCTATCACACAACTAGTGAAGAATTTTCTTCCAAAAGGCTCCTCCTACTAAAGATGAAATCAAAAGAAAGTCACCAAGGAGAGACACATGTTCGCATATATCATTGTGTCTGAGAGGTTTTTCATTCAATCAAAGATGTTCTAAACCAGGTACCTATAGGCTCATGATCATCTAGGAAGAAAATGCATTTAGTCACTTCAATGATCCTCATAGTTTGCAACATCCCCCACACTATTTCAAATGTTCAAAGCCTCTTCTGACATACAAGATGGTCTCTTCATGGTGACATTTGTGAAATCAGAAAATGAATTATAACTTTCCAAAATACAATGGCACAGAAAACCATTTAAAATATAACATAGAGAAATGGAGACATATCAGGGGAAGATTAGGCAAAGACAATACTGAAATAGAGCAGGACAGACATCAAATTCTCTGTCTCTATCTCAGATGCATGAGGATTCATTATCAACAGGCTCAGATGGCCCTATTCATGCAACTTCTCATATAAATCTCTCTTTACTTCATCTCCATATATGCAGCTAGTGATCCATGGGAGATGTCCCATACCTTAGGTATCCCAACATCATGTGGTCACAAAATGTAATCCAGGCTGTTGCAAAATATTATTTTAAGATGTGTTATATTTGTCTATGCTGTGGAACAATTATTTTAAGATACAAAAGTAACTTGCATTCTTTTATGTTGCATACATTTAACTCTGTGAGGCTGTGATACTTTGCCTCTCTAAAATACCAACTGGTCTAACAGCTAGTAGCTTGGCAGAAAAAGTTAGGCAGGGCTGTCTGGCAGAGAGAACAAATTGGAGAAGAAAACTGAAAAGAAAAAAGGAATGAGCAAGAAAAAGAGAGGACACCAGGGGGTAGCCACCCTGCTACACAACAAACCATGGAGTAAAAAGTAAAGAAAGGTATACAGAATAGAGAAAGATAAAAGCCCTGAGGTGTAAGGTACATGAGAGAACTTAAGTTAGGAAAAGCTGCCTAGATACAAGCCAAACCACGGCCAGGCACTTATAAAAAGAATAGGCCTCCCTGTGTGTGATTTATTTGAGAGCTGAGTGGCAGGCCCCCAAAAGAGTAAAGAGTTAAAGAACAAAAACCAGCAACACCAGGCTTCATCCTCCCAACTTCATGCGATGGACTCTCAGTCTTCTCACTGGGTTTCTGAATCTTAACCATAGAATTCTGCAACGATGCTGAACTGAACCCCCAGACTAAGAATCCATGATGTTAAATATTGATTCTTTCTTGTTTCCAGGACTGGTAGATGATGGGTGATCCTGCAAAGTTTGACTTCTTAATTCAGATGGACACTGACATGCTTGGACCACAGGTGCAGCAGGTTTTGTATGAAATTGCTTTCTAGGAGTAGGAATTACCTTGTTTAATCCTTCCATGAGTAAAAGCCAAATAAAATTTTGTAGTCAAAATATCATACAAATGGCCTCTAGCTTATTTTATTTTTTATTTTATTTATTTATTTATTCATTTTTTGGTTTTTTTGAGACAGTTTCCTCTGTGTAGCTTTGCGCTTTTCTTGGAGCTCACCGGGTAGCCCAGGCCGACCTCAAACTCACAGAGATCCACCTGGCTCTGCCACATAAGTGCTGGGATTAAAGGTGTGCAACACCATAGCCAGGCTTAATAATTTATGGGTTTTTTTTTTGGTTTTTTTAGACAGGGTTTCTCTGTGTAGCTTCTGAGCCTATCCTGGAACTCACTCTGTAGCCCAGGCTGGCCTCAAACTCACAGAGATCCACCTGCTTCTGCCTCCCAAGCACTGTGATTAAAGGCATGGGCCATCACTGCCTGGCTGCTTAATTTTTATTGAGTCTATTTCCTACTGAAATTCTATACTCTCAATCTCCACTTTCTGCCATTATTCTTAACATTTGTATCTTCCTGGTCATCCAGACAGGTCAGTAAAGTTCTCTGTGAAACTTTCTATGATTTTTGCCACCTAAAGTCCTGATATCATGCACATTCTTTCAAAAGACAACATTCTCAGGTTCTACCTACCAACAAAATCACCTTTGGTGTTCCATTTTTTGTTCTAACTTGCTTTTATCCTGCTGTGATTAAATTTTGCATTCCACATATTCTATCAACCTTGTGACATTAAGTTTCAGGCTCCAGGTTGCACATTGAACAACTTAAATAGGGACAGAAGACTGCAAGTCTACACTCTTGTACAGATGGGAAACTTACATAGTAAAGACATTTCCAAAATTATTACTTAAGTACCCCAGCGATGTGAAACATCAGGACATTCTTCAGTGACAGGGTCCTGAGGTGAAGATCAGAAGGGATGAGAAAGAAAGCAAAATATAAGGTAGAAAAGATAAGAGCTGGGGTTGGGAGTTCTTGCACAAGGTATGTCTCATGTCAACTATGCTTCTTAAAAAGAATAGCACCCTTTATACTACTTCTAGGGGCCAAATGGAAGGAAATGGGGAACTTCTAGAAAGTCAGCAGAAAGTATCATACAATAGGACAGACTTAGAGAGGAGGCTAATGAAACCATGCTGCACAAGGGGAAAAAGGGTATCTCAAGAATATTATTGACTAAGCCCACAGTGATCTGTGGATGGACAACCATAGCCATATTTGGTGAAAGAGTTGGATTCTTGGGATCTGAAGCAACCCCACCACAAAGGCCCTGATTCAAGACCATTGCCTGCTCTTCAAAGCATATTCCTGGTTTTAGGGAAGGAGCTCTGTTTTATTGTCAATATGTTATGCCTTTAGGGAAAGCTCCCAAGGCCTAGGCCCCAGGCTGTTACTAGCTCTCCCAAGAATTTTCCAAATCCCTGCCTGAAGGCCTAAAGAAATGTAAGAGTGTTCTACTTTTCTTTCTTTCTTTTTTTTTTCATTGAGACTGGTTTTCACTCTGTAGACCAGGCTGGCCCCAAACTCACAGAGATGAACCTGACTCTGCCTCTTGAGTGAGTGCTGGGCAAAGTCATGCACCACCACTGAACTGCTAGTGTTTTACTTTTCAAATAGTTGTCACCTGGTGTCATATTGCCCACATGGCAGACCTAGGATTTTCTTAAGAAGAAAAGTGGAATTTTTTGGCATACGAGGACTTAAGGTTGGTTATGACCCTGTAATTCCTCAATGAGCAGCTTGTTAGAGTCCCATTCTTTGATACAGTGTTAGGCCCAGTGGCTTGTTGTAAATCAGGGGTGGCTCCTTTGTAATTGTTTGGTTGCAGCCAAAATTCTGGACAATCCTGGTAAACAAATGTGTATCCTATTGTCCTAATCTCTAACAGGCCTGGCTACAATTCTCTTAACTTTGGTGGTTTTCTTTTCTTTCTTTCTTTTTTTTTTAACACAGGGTTTCTCCATGTAGTTTTTTTGCCTGTCCTGGATCTTGCTATGCAGACTAGGCTGGTCTAAAACTCACAGAGATCTGCCTGGCTCTGCCTCCTGAGTCCTGGCATTTAAGATGTGCGTAACCACTGCCTGGCAGGGTTTTTTTTTCCAGGCAGTACTCCCTCAGTTAAATTCTATTTTGTGAGACTTACTATCTCCTAAGAATTAGTACATCCATTATATTACCATTTCAAATCTTCTCTCTCTTAGTTGTAGAGTGCTACGCAACACATGAGATGCCTTTTACAACCTCCACAAAATTAACTATAAATGGATCTTACACATGAAAGTTAAATACAAAGGGCTGAACCTCTAGAAGGTACTGGACAAAGTAGGCCTGCTTTCAATGAGCGCACCAAAAGCATGTTGAAGTTCATGACAAAGATGTTTCTATACAAACTTCCCTACTCCCAATTCTGTGAACAGATTCGGCCCACAGAGCAAAGTTATCCAGAGGCATGGCCTGGAAGTAGAAAGTTTTAAGGACCATATGGGACCTCACAGGACAGGGATTTTGGCTGAAGTTTCCCACCCAGATCTGAGAAGGACCTACCACTCTGGATCCTGAACCTTCCTCACAATGCTGTGGTTTTCCAGCTCACCCAGGTTCTCTGCTCAGCTCTCTGCACCAGCACACACAGCACAGCACACAACACAAAATTGCTGCTGCCAGTTTCTCTTCAAAGTCAAGCTTGAAGCTAGCAGCTGGAAGAACCCTGTACCACTTCTGACTGGCAGGTCACCTGGAGGGCCTGATTGGCTAGTGAGGCCTCAGTGACAAGAGCACCTCCCATAGGGTTACACTGTGCTAAAAGTCACAGAGCAATGGTTCCTGATCCTGCCTTCCACCACAGACCCAGACCTTTTCTAAACATTTGCATTTCAATAGCACTCGTCTCTGGTTCCAATAGCAGACCCTGCTATCTTTCTGCTCTTGGTAGGCACTTCCCTTCTTCATCCTGGACACAGTGTGGCTAGCATGTACAGTCCACTATACTATGTCGGGTGGAGTGATTCCACGTCACACAGGTGGAAGGGTGGTCAGAATATTAACAACTAAAGAGAGAATGAAAGACAAAAAAGGAGATGTTTGTTTTGTGACTTCAAGTTGAGGTCAGGTGAACTGAACCCACTTTTTACCTGGTTGTCACAGGGACTTCATACAACCAGGAAAGAAATGCAGGAAGTGGATTACAAACAAGATAATAGGTCTTTCTCCCATCAGAAATGGCTTCATTGCTTTAGGAGTTTTATTCCTGAAAATCAGAGCACACTGTTGGCAAATGAATAATAATGAAGGGTAGGCCTCAAAGAAAGTTTAATGTTTAACACATAATGGAGCTAAGAGGAATATTTTTACAAGCACTGTTATTAATCAGCATATCTTACTCCTAGGGCAGGTGAAAAAAACAAAACAAAAAATAACTGTATTATTCAAGGTTCTGTACATGAACCGTGTTATGAATTGTATAAAGAAGGCTCTGGCAGGTAGAGAGTCAAGGTGCCCTGCTGCTGGTGACAAAGAGGACATTCAGACAGCACTGAGTGAAGAGGTCTATTTAGTGGAGAAAGAGAGAAGGGGAAGAGAAAGAGGGGGAAAAGGGGGGAGGGGTTGGAATCCAAATGTGCTCACACTTCTTGGGAGAAAAGCAGGAGAGAGAGAGAGAGAGGGTAGTGGGTGGAAATATCCCTTAAGAATAAGCTTTTATGTCAGGGCATTGAGTGCCGCCAAGGGCCAGGGTCAGAATATTAATAAACAGGACTAGTAGAATCAATCTCTCCATGTGTGTACAAAGTGGATTTATTAGAATGTCTCACAAACTGTAGTAGAGCTAGTCTAACAATGGCTGTCTGTCAATGGAAATTTGAAAAGTCCAATAGTTATTCAGTCCATGAGGCTGGACATCTCAGCTGGTCTTCAGTATACACCACAATTTTAAGGAAGTAGGCACTAATGCTAGTAATGTAAAAAACTTGGCAACAAGAGCTAGGATGAGCAGGCGAAAAGAGAACTTCCATCTTTAATATCCTTTATATATGTAGGCTGACACCAAGAGTTGCTACCCAGATTAAAGCTGGATCTCATTCTTTGTTGATTGGTTTTTTAGTGATTTCAAGAAAGGTTTTTATCATTGTAGCCCTGAAACTCATTCTGTTGAGTAGGCTGGCCTCAAACTAAGAAAATCCAAATGCTTCTGCTTCCTGGGGTTAAAGGTGTGCACTGCCACCAAGCAGCTAAAAGTGGACCTTATCACCTAAAATGATCCATATGAAAGATGTGTCTTTAACTTTAAAACTTTTAATTAAAATCCCTCTCAGGAGTACACAAATCTTTTGGGTTTTAATTAATAAAAAGGTTGTTGGCCTGACTATTAAGAATAACCATCACTGCCGGGTGGTGGTGGCGCACGCCTTTAATCCCAGCACTCGGGAGGCAGAGCCAGGCGGATCTCTGTGAGTTCGAGGCCAGCCTGGTCTACAAAGTGAGTTCCAGGAAAGGTGCAAAACTACACAGAGAAACCCTGTCTCGAAAAACCAAAAAAAAAAAAAAAAAGAATAACCATCACAACAGACAAGACAGATGAAATGAGAAAGATTTCTTAACTGCAGGAGGCAAGGAGAGCATGGGAGTTATTTCCAAAACAATGATTTTCCTAAACAAAGGAAGCATGTGGATTTAGTAGGGAGTCTTGACACATTCATGTAGCACTCTGCATAATCTTAAGTTTGCTAAGTAAACAAATCCACTTCTGATCATGATCACAATGTAAAATAGGGACATTTATGGATATTCTTTACTCAATGTTATGCAGGAACACATATAAATTATAAAAATGATGGAAAGAAATGTTTCTAGCATGTTCATCTTCTACCACAAGGTCTTAGCTGAAAATCAAGGAAATGACCCTGTGAAAAGTAGATTGTGCTGGGTGGTGGTGGCTCATGCCTTTAATCTCAGCACTCGGGAGGCAGAGCCAGGCAGATCTCTGTGAGTTCTAGGTCAAACTGCTCTACAGAGCAAGATCCAGGACAGCCAGGACAGTTTTACAGAGAAACTCTGTCTTCAAAAAAAATACATTGCTTTGGGCCCTATGTGACCTGTCAATCTTGATATTTGATCTAAAAGACAACTGTACCATTGCGACAATTCTCACAGATACGAATTACAGAGAACACAAATACAGAGCTATCAAGGAAAAGTCACCTAACAGCATTGCTTACTTTGCTCCTAGATAGATGGTTATAATGAACTCTATGAACTTCACAACAAAACTGCTTTTCCCTCTGAGCAGGCTGGCTTAGCAGTAGGTCACAGCTGCTTCCATGCAACACCAGCAGGAGTTCATTTGAACAAGTCCTGGCTTGTTTTATGGCTAAGTACTATGACATCACTGTAAAAAATGTTATTCTTTCCTTTTTATAACTTTTTAAAAAATTATGTATATAATGTTTTGCCTGTATGTGTCTGTGTGTAGTGCCTAACAAGGCCAGAAGAAGGCAGGAGATGCCTAGGTCTAAAGTTACAACAAATGGTTAGCTACCAAGTGGATTCTGGGAATGGAACCTGGGTCCTCTATAAAAATACCCAGTTCTCTTAATTGCTAAGCTGTCAATCTAGTCCCCATTTCATTTAAAATTTCCATAAATAGTTAAGCAAGAGATATTACATCACTTTCCCCTTTTATCTCTTCATTCTATCCCTTCCCAAATCCTTTCTAACTTCTTACTTATTAACTGTAGGTGAATAAGTATGCTGAAATACATTAATAAACCCCACTCCATCTGTTTTTGTTGGCGATAGATAGATAGATAGATAGATAGATAGATAGATAGACAAACAGATTGATAGAGATAATGGGCTGACCATGTTGTATTGGATAAACAGTTAGGGATCTCATCTTTGCCTGAGGTTAATCCTCTCTGGAAAATTCACATTTTAATCAGCACCTGGTGTCTAACCATGACTGGATTACCTTGGACTGGAAACATAATTAAGAATAGAAAACATATGTAGGAAAATAAATCACCAGTTAAGAGCACTGAAGATTCTTTCAGAGCATCCAACTTCCATTCCCAATACATTTAGATGGTTACTAATATCTGTAACTCCACTATCAGGGGTCCTGACACCTTCTCCTTGCCTGCCTGTCCACCATAAGAAGAGGACACTTAGAACATAGAATTAATTTTCAAGCTGAAAGTGGCAGTGCATTCTTATAGTGCCAGCAAACTGGACACAGAGGAAGCAAGATCACTGTGAGTTTTAAAGCCTATGCCACAGTCTACACAAACACATGCACATACACACACTCACACACACACATGAAAAAAAGAAAATTGAATTACATATAAGAAAAGGAGCACTGGAGAATTAGAACAATACAATACCTCTTAAAGTCAATTCAAGTGTCTGCCACTGGTCCCATAGAATCATTTTCAAAACTAATTATAGCTAAGATCAAAAACACTGAAGACAGCTTATGTTGGAGAGGATTTAGAACAAGGGGAACACTCCTTCACTGTTGGTGGGTGTGAAAACGTGTACAGCCACTTTGGAAATCAGTATGGTGCTTTCTCGGAAAATTGGAAATCAATCTCCCTAAAGACCAACCTGTACCTCTCTTGGGCATATACCCAAGGAATGCTCAATCATACCACAAGGACACATGCTCAACTATTATTGTAGCAGCATTATTTGTAGTAAGTAGAACCTGGAAACAACCTAGATGCCCTTCAACTGAAGAATGGATAAAGAAAATGTGGTACATATACACAATGGAGTACTAGTCAGAGGAAATAACAATGACATCATAAGGTTCACAGACAAGTGGATGGAACTAGAAAATATCCTGAGTGAGGTAACCTAGCCTCAGAAAGACAAACATGGTATGTACGCACTCATAAGTGGATACTAGAAGTAAACCAAAGGATAACCAGACTGCAAATCAGAATTCCAGGGAGGCTAGCTAGTAAAGAGGACCCTAGGAAAGAATTTCATTTCCAGCATCCACATAAAAGCTCACAGTCATCTTTAATTCCAGTTGCAGGGAATCTGACATCCACTTCTGGCCTCAATAGGCACCAGAAATGCAAGGGGTACACAGACATACACGTAGGCAAAGTACAAACATAGGAAACCTTAAATTAAAGCTACTATCTTCTAGTAAGAAACATGCTAAGAAAAAATGTGGGGCAGGAGTGGCTACAAGTGGTATGGGCTATAAACATAAAAATGCAATATTGTATAAATAAGCACCAGGATTTCATACATAGTTTCACTAGGCTGAATTAGAGACAAGGAGCTCTCTTGGATTCTGGCAATGCTTAATTTTTTGTTCACCTCCTTCTTAAGCCAGGGCCCCTACATTCACAGAAAACACCAAACTGATCTTAAAAGTCATACTCGCTAAGCAGGTCTAGTGCTGTGACACAGCAAGGCACTGAGTTTCCCTACAAGGAGCACAACCTGTTCTCAGGGGCCTAGAAGAACATAATCCAGGACTGCAGGAAAATTTTAATTCTTAATTTGTATTTGTCTGGACCATCTTCGTATATTGTTTCTGTTATAGAAAAGTAAGAAAACTTCACTTAAACACACATAATGTCTCCACATTCCATAGAACTAAAAACATATCCTGAATTTAAGTAATTGAACTCAAAAATGCCAATTTTCTGATTTTCCGTGCTACTCTGGGACTGTCCATATGATGTTGTTCCTGATTCCCGTCTTAACTTAAAGGGAAATTTACACAATGTCCGGAGCCCTTGATGTCCTGCAGATGAAGGAGGAGGATGTCCTCAAATTCCTTGCTGCAGGAACCCACTTATATGGCACCAACCTTGACTTTCAGATGGAGCAGTACATCTACAAAAGGAAAAGTGATGGTATCTACATCATAAATCTGAAGAGGACCTGGGAGAAGCTGTTGCTTGCAGCCCGTGCTATTGTTGCCATTGAGAACCCTGCTCATGTCAACGTCATCTCCTCCAGGAACACCAGGCAGTGAGCTGTGCTGAAGTTTGCTGCCGCCACTGGAGCCACTCCCATTGCTGGCCGCTTCACCCCTGGGACCTTCACTAACCAGATCCAAGCAGCCTTCCGGGAGCCACGACTTCTAGTGGTGACTGATCCCAGAGCTGACCACCAGCCCCTCACAGAGGCGTCTTATGTCAACCTGCCCACCATTGTTCTGTGTAACACAGACTCTCCTCTGCACTATGTGGACATTGCCTTCCCATTCAACAATAAGGGAGCACACTCAGTGGGTCTGATGTGGTGGATGCTGGCCTGGGAAGTACTCCACATGCGTGGCACTATCTCCCGTGAGAACCCATGTGTACTTATGCCTGATCTTTACTTCTACAGAGACCCAGAGGAGATTGAGAAGGAGGAACAGGCCACTGCTGAGAAGGCTGTGACCAAGGAGGAATTCCAGTGTGAATGGACTGCACCATGTCCTGAGTTCACTGCTACTCAGCCAGAGGTGGCAGACTGGTCTGAGGGTGTACAGGTGCCCTCTGTACCCATCCAGCAGTTCCCTACTGAAGACTGGAGTGCCCAGCCAGCCACTGAGGTCTGGTCACCAATGATTATCTACTTGTAAGAGCTACATTTATTAGCAGATTTCACATTTGCTGGAATACACAATCATTTATTTAGACATTTATGAGGGGAGAAACTAACTGGAAGATAAATGATAGTTTACTGGACACACACCTGTAATCTCAGCTCTCAGAATGTAACAGGATTACCCCAAATGTGAGACCAGCCTGGTGTATATAGATGAATTCAAAGAAAGCCTCCCAGCAAAACTAGCTCAGATATATTGATTAACTCATTAATTATAATTTTAAAAACAGGGAAAATGTAATATTGCTACAACAGTTTTTGGGTTTTGTGACAAGATGATTGACACTTTCTTATGCACAGTCTCAACATTATCCACAAGAAAAGCATGAGTCCTTCTGTTCCAAACTACGTTTCCCATCATTCCGCTGGGATGATTTCCTAGGTTGTCTTTCTCTGCAGCGTCACTCCATGATGGACTCCGTTTCCCAGCATGCCTTTCTCTTCATCACTGGATGACGGACTCCATGTCCCAGCATGCCTTTCTCTTCATCACTATGATGGAGGCCGTTTCCCAGAATTCCTTTCCCTTCATCACTATGATGGACTCCGTTTCCCAGCATGCCTTTCTCTTCATCACTATGATGGACTTCATTTCCCAGCATGCCTCTCTCCACAGCACCATGTCGGTTTGGACTCCATTCCCACATACTTTTCTCCCCAGCATCCCTGATGGACTCCATTTCCCAGCATGCCTTTCTCCACAGCAACATGCCGGGTTGGACTCCGTTTCCCAGCCTGCCTTTTCAGCAGCTCCATGAGGGTTTCGACTCCATTCCCAGATACTTTTCTCTGCAGCATCACTATAAATGGACTCCGTTTCCCAGCATGCCTCTCTGCACAGCTCCATGAAGGTTTGGACTCCGTTTCCCAGCATGCCTTTCTCCACAGCATCACTACAAGGTTTTATAGAGAAAGCCATGCTGGGAAATGGAGTCCAGACGTCCTCACGGTGTAAAGAGAGAGCAAGGGAGGGTCCTTCTGACCCACAGGCATGCTGGGAAATGGAGTCCAGACGTCCTCATGGTGTAAAGAGGGAGCAGGGAGGGTCCTTCTGACCCAGAGGCATGCTGGGAAACGGAGTCCAAACGTCCTCAGTGTGTGAAGAGTGTGCAGGGAGGGTCCTTCTGACCCACAGGCATGCTGGGAAATGGAGTCCAGACGTCCTCAGAGTGTAAAGAGGGAGCAGGGAGGGTCCTTCTGACCCAGAGGCATGCTGGGAAATGGAGTTTTAATGGACCAAAGACAGAAAGGCATGATGGGAAATGTAGTTTTAATAGACAATCGGCAGAAGGGCATCCTGGGAAGTGGAGTTTTAATGGACAACAGACAGAAGGGCATGCTGGGAAATGTAGTCTTAATGGACCACAGACAGAAGGGTATTCTGGGAAATGTAGTTTTAATGAACCACAGGCAGAAGGGCATGGTGGGAAATGTAGTTTTAATGGACCAGAGACAGAAGGGCATGCTGGGAAATGGAGTTTTAATGGACCACAGACAGAAGAGCATGCTGGGAAGTGGAGTTTTAATGGACCACAGACAGAAGAGCATGCTGGGAAATGGAGTTTTAATGGACCACAGACAGAAGGGCATGCTGGGAAGTGGAGTTTCATGCTTACTGAGGCTGTAAAGAGGGAACAGTGAGTTTCCCTCTGACCCCGGAGGCATGCTGGGACATGTAGTTTGCAGTATCTGGACAGTGCACAGGCATGCTGGGAAATGGAGTCCATATGATGCTCCATGCTGACCATGTGCACAACCGTGGGGCTGGCAGCATCAGCTCGAGCTCAACCCTCCACATCTGCACAGCCCCGCCCACCCCGGTCATCTGCAGGGCCCCGCCCACCCTGGTCTGTAGCTAGAGTTTTCCTGTCTGGCCCACAGTCAGGACAAATCTCTATCACCTGCCAGTCCCACAGCTGCTCAGACCCGACCAAGTAAACACAGAGACTTATATTGGTTACAAACTGTGTGGCCGTGGCAGGCTTCTTGCTAACTGTTCTTACAGCTTAAATTAATCCATTTCCATTAATCTATACCTTGCCACATGGCTCGTGGCTTACTGGCATCTTCATATGCTGTTTCTCATCATGGCGGCTGGCAGTGTCTCTCTGACTCAGCCTTCCACTTCCCAGCTTTATTCTACTCCTTGTCCCGCCTACACTTCCTGCCTAGCCAACGGCCAATCAGTGTTTTATTTATTGACTAATTAGCAACACATTTGCCATACAGAACATCCCACAGCACTTCCCCCCCCCCTTTTTTTTTTTCCAAAAGGAAGGTTTTAACCTTAACAAAGTAAAATTACATACAATTTGGGAATTTGGGCGTTGCTTCTCTTACTACTTCCTGCTGGAGGGGGGCGCTGTATCTTATGGGGAAACAAAGAAAATTTTAGGATTGTATGAGGGTGTATCGTCTGAGCCAGTTGCCTTCAAACCATTCTGGAGGTTGGATCATCTGGGCCATGGTGTCATCGGAGACCTTTCAGGGGGTCTTGGCTGGTCAAACCTGATGTGTCTTAATCTGGAACAAATCCATAGCCTCTGGCTTTCTGTGGAAACAAAAGCAGAGTCTCCTTTCCAAAGTAACATATCCTTATATCCAAATTTTGAAGTCAAGGTACCTTTAAAATATACATTTTGGCATAACTCAACAGCTTTTACAATCAAATGTTTTTCTGCAGTTAAAAGTCCCAAAGACAACACAATCCAGATTCTCTGTGTAATATCCATTTTTACGTGGCTTATTTTTTATACTACCTTTACTGTCTCTTTAAAGACTTTATTTTTTAAAACTATGTATTTGTTTCTATAACTCTATATATCATCTTTTTTGTCTCTTTCAAGCCTACGTATCTTTTACACACATTGTAAACTATTACATCTGAATCTGACTTATTGTGAATCTATTGCTTTAAGCTGCAGCAGCTGTGGCTGCTGGCTCCGCCCACCGCAGCTTCCCAACATGGCGTGGTACTTTACCACCAGCTCTGGGAGCTATCGTGGGTCTATGCTTTTATCCAAGCAGCGTGTAGCCCAGAAACCTCTTTTTTTGTTTTGTACTAGCAAAGGCTAAATCCACAATGTAGTTTAATGTGCCACTTGCAGAGGCCTCATTCCCGCCATACGGCAGGTTGAGCGTGCAGGATCGGAACCCACCAGTAGCTCAAATTGGCAGCTGCCGCTCATTTGAGAGGGACAATTAGGAAGCTGTTTTTAGCTCCGTTTTAGAATCTTTTCTCAAGTTTTAGGTGGAAACTCTTGCCACCACTTTGGACGCCATTTATAGGTAGAGTTTTTCTGCCTGGCCCACAGTCAGGACAAATCTCTATCACCTGCCAGTCCCACAGCTGTCAGACCCAACCAAGTAGACACAGAGACTTATATTGCTTACAAACTGTATGGCCGTGGCAGGCTTCTTGTTAACTGTTCTTACAGCTTAAATTAATCCATTTCCATTAATCTATACCTTGCCACATGGCTCGTGGCTTACCGGCATCTTCACATGCTGTTTGTCATTGTGGTGGCTGGCAGTGTCTCTCTGACTCAGCCTTCCACTTCTCAGCTTTATTCTCCTCCTTGTCCCGCCTACACTTCCTGCCTAGCCAATGGCCAATCAGTGTTTTATTTATTGACTAATTAGCAACACATTTGCTATACAGAACATCCCACAGCACATTATTATCATGATGTCTTCCTGTTGTGCCCAGATCCTGACCCCCAGAGAGACCACCAAAAATGACCATGCCGGAATGCAAAAGCAAGGTTTAATTCTGGATATACAAGCCTAAGCAGGGTCTTCATCCAATATAGTCAACGCAGTGGAGGCTGGAGGAAGTGCCTGCCTGTCGGCAAGCTCAGTTTTTAAAGGCAAAAGCCACAAGGTTACATCATTTAGAGGTTCTAGTATGGGTACAATTCTGATTGGTTCGCTTCTAGGAGCTTCCTAGAAATCATGGCTTAATCTTACTTCTAAGGGAGTGGTTACCCGCCACCATTCCTCATTGGCTGCCCTCAGGTAGGGACATTTCTGTGGTCAGTTACCCTGGAAACCAGGGAGAGGACATTCCATAGTCTAGCAGTCATTACCTCATGACTACGTTGTGACTCTGTACTTTTACACTTCCTGGTTTCTGGAATCTGGACTGACTTGTTTCAGTAACTATTGGCCTATTCCTAGAAGGAGAAATCTTAGGCCTTAGTTTTTGGGTGAAAGCATTTTGATCTTATTTCTAAGATGGATCATTTTGGTCTCACATTCCCTGCTTTCATACCCTCCCATAGACCCTTCATTGTGTTCTAATCCGTGGCTTCTTTTTGTTTAAGAACAGTTACTGTTTGAATGTGACCTGTATTTGGTTGCAGGATTTCCCAGTTGTGAAGCAACAGTTTGGTTGCACTGGACTTTGATTATGTAATGAACAATGCACCCATAGAAGCATGAGCCTTGGAAGAAAAACAGGAAATGCTCTAGAGATTAGAGAATTTTACTAAAATACCAAATCTTCTGGTTAGTGTCCTATCCAATCAAGTGTGGAAGGACCCACCTGGGAGGGTATATTTTCTCTCTGAGGCCTTTGAAATCTGCTCACCCAGTAGGGAAACTGCTAATATCCTGAAGCACAGCCGGATGGTCTTAGCTGATGAGGGATTCTGGGGAGTGTTAGCAATTAGGAACACCAGTAGGAGGTAGCTTCCAGTTTCTTTCCAGGATTCTCCTCTTGTTCTGCTTTAGAGAGCTCTAAGGAAGTCCACAAGCCCATGCTATGGTGAGTGTAGCACGTTCAGAGCAGGTCTGTTAAGCTTTCTTTTCTGCTGGGACTAGGATGAACCATGATCCAGACTGTGGTTTTGTTGGTCCATGTGTTAACCACGGCACTAGTGCTTATCCTCTGAGCCTTCCTGTGTATGGATTTCTTGAGTATGTAAGTATGTAGAGACTCTGCAGCCCTGCATGGGAAGATAGGATGCTTGTAATATCACTGTCCAGTGTGTGCCGATGGCCCAGTTTTTAGTGTGTGGTGTATAGCGATAATGCCCGCACTGCCACTACCCTTTCTCCATGTTCTAGCCAGAGGCTGTGGATCAAAAAACAGACACAAGGGACAGCAGGTCATTCACCTCAGCAGAATGCCAAATGTCATTTATTGAAGGAGGAAGGAAACCTTAAATACAGTCTTACAGCACAAAGGGAGAACTCCAGAAGGCAGAAGTTCGTTACTGATGTTTACAATCTTGCATCAAAGCTCTTAACACCCAATATGCAGGATACACAAACAAGGAACTTCTCTTAAGCATTGAGGAGGGTGGAAACTGGCAGGGAATTAGCATAGGGAGAACATCAAGGTCAAGGTCAAGGTCAGCAAGGAAGGCTGCAGAAATTTCTCAGTTGTGCATTGTGTTGTGTGGGTGGATAGGGCAGAATCCACATCTTGTGCCATAATCCATGTGACAGGAATCATTCATAACTAATAAGAAGTCTTTGTGTCATGATTTGAGAGCTGGTTGGTGGTCTAAATGAAAGCCTGCAACATATCCTCACTCACTCTTTCTCATAGTGGGTTTCTCTTCAGATATTACTCTTGCATATATATATATATATATATATATATATATATATATATATATATATATATTTATATGTCTATGTTCATAAATAAATATGAGCTGCTGAGTCCATTTGATATTTTTTCTATTTATATGATTTTAGTGAAGTCCACTTTGTTTTGGATAACCAACTATATCTCATCCCTGGGAAATACAATTCTGCCTCTCAATAGTCATTAGTTTCCCATAGTTCTTGGTCTAGGGAGATGGTTCATTAGATCTCTTCAAACCTTCCATGTTACTATGTCTATTGGCCATGTTTTCTCTTATACATGAGATCTTTTTGCAGGGCTCAGGGTCTTTCTACTTTTTCAGGTTTGCCTTTGTGTTCCCAGCTCCTGTATGAATGCAGGTCTGGAGTAGGTCTCCTCTTCCAGAGCCCTGTGTTTGTAGTGGATGGGCTGCCCTGCTGTCTCCTCTGGCCTTGATCTTAGAGCAGCTCTACAGTTCAGCTGCCAAGCACTCCCCATTCTGCTACTTACCAAAAAAGTGATGTCACCACAGGATTCCCATATCCTCTGAGTCAGGCTAAAAATAGTGTCTGGAAGGGTATTTCCAGGGAGGAGGAATGTCTGCGAGCGTGTTCTGTGGGTGTGTCTGTGAGGGACTTACCTGGGGGATGCATCTGGAGATTGTAGTGAGGAGAGGACTAGTGGAATTTCTGTTGAGATTGTCTCAGGGATAATATAATGTTTAGTAGGTGATTTGTGGGCTTGGTCCAGGGAAGTAGGAATGCAGGGCTGTAAAAGTCCACAGGCCATGTGCTCCAACACTGCTCTTCTCTTGCCTATCTCAAATATCTGTGGAGCTGAAGGAGGTGTTCATGGAGTGTCACCTGGTCTGATAATTTGCAGCCCTGGAAACCCCTGAACCTGGATCTAGCTGGACAAGCATCCAACCAAGGCTGATGATGAAACCAAGAGATGTGAAGTTCCCTATTGTGCTGTTGTAGTTGCTAGGAGTAGCTGGGTGCTGGGAACAATGCAAGAACTACTTGCCATGGTCATAGAGGTGAGAACCTGATGCAGGAAAAGTGAGACTGAAATCCATCTACCTTTTTAAAGCATCTTCCTGCCACCAGGTTGTCTTGTGATTCTTTAGTCTATAAGCCAATCTCCAGAGCCTTGTTTGAGTCCATATGCCTTCCAAATACTTCTTGGTTGCTCAGCTGCCATACTTAGCTTTCCAGGAGACTCCATTGTCTCTGAGACTTCAGATACTGCTAGAGTCTTGGATGTTCCTGAGACAGCAAGGGTGATCCCCATTGGTGAGCTCGTTGGTAAAACTGGAAATGTTACAAGGCAAATAATCTCATTACTGTTGTTTTGTAATCGGTGTGCTAACGCCTTTGCATATCATAGTAATCTTCAAAGGTATAAAAGAACACATACTGGGGAGAAACCCTATGAATGTAATCAGTGTGCTAAAGCCTTTGCGCAACACAGAACTCTTCAAAAGCATGAAAGAACACATACTGGTGCCAAACCCTATGAATGTAATCAGTATGATAAAGCCTTTGCAAAACACAGTACACTTCAAATACATGAAAGAACCCAGTCTGGAGAGAAACCCTATGAAAGTAATCAATGTGGTAAAGCCTTTGCAAAACATTGTTAGCTACAAACGAATTTAAGAACACATACTGGAGAGAAACCTTATGAATGTAATCAAAGTAGTAAAGCCTTTGCATATCACCAAACTCTTCAAACGCATGAAAGAACACATACTAGACAGAAACCCTATGATTGTAATCAGTGTGGGAAAGCCTTTGCACAACATGCTCATCTTCAAAGTCATAAAAGAACACATACAGGAGAGAAACCATATGAATGTCAGGAATGTGGTAAAGCCTTTGTACGATTCAGTAGTCTTCAAAGGCACACAAGATCCCATACTGATGAGAAACCTTATGAATGTAGTCAATGTGGTTAAGCCTTTGCACAACACAGTAATCTTCAAGTACATAAAAGAAGACATACAGGAGAGAAACGCTATGAATGTAATCAATGTGGTAAAGCCTTTGCACATCACCAAACTCTTCAAATGCATAAAAGAACACGTACTGGAGATAAACTCTATGAATGTATTCAATGTGTTAAGGACTATGCTCATCACAGTACTCTTCAAATACATAAAAGAAGACATGCTGGAGCAAAATCCTATGACCATTATTAACGTGGTAAAGCTTTTCATCTAGGGTTTTAGCGTGCATCAGATAGGTTAAGTAGGGCACCTATCTCAGAGAAAAGCAACTCCCACTTCAACCTCAATCTAGTATAAGAAATGGCTTAAAACCTTGCAGAAAGACGGTAACAACAGAATAGCTGTTACCTTGGAAGATAACTCTGAGGCATTTATTTCTTATTCCATAGTTTACTTCTTAGTTAATGGGACATCCACCCAGAAAAGGCTCTGAACATCTATTGCTCAGGCAGTATTCAGTGGGATTAGTAATAGTGCCAGGGGCATGGTTAATGTCCAAGGCTTTGGCCATGGACTGATTGGAATCACCTCCCACTTTGTGCACAACAAAGGTTTTATGGTCCACTTATTTTGGATAATAATGTGTCCTAAGAAAACACTGCATCTCAGCTGCTCCCTGCTTCTTGGTACCATGATATGGGCAGAGAGAATCCCACCTGGGTTGTCAGGCAAAAGTATTGATCTCACAGTCTGTCACAATAGGCCCATGGCAAATCAACCCCACCCAATTAGGACCTCACTTTATATCCTCATTTTTCTACTCCTGAAAACACAGGTCTCTCTGTGAGTTGTAAGTATTTTTCCTTCTACCTTTAATATGGCTGTAGTAAACCAAGCATTATTGAAGGCATCATTTTTTTATCCCAGTAGATTGTTGAACATTAAGACATGGTCCATATAATCTACTTCTCATATCAGGAAAATGGAAACAACCCCACTCTTTTGCCCATTATTTACTCAGGCCCTTGTTACTTTACCTCTTTTTAATGTTATTTTTTCCGCCTGAGGCTGTATGTCAATTATGAATAAATTAAGATTTTAAAAATCACTGATAATTTCAATAATTTGTCATATGAGGTTACTGGTGATTAAAAGAGAAACCTTTAGGGTAAGTTTTACTATTACATCAGTCATTCAAGTACAATCAATAGTTTGGGTAACTTATAATATCATTGTGCCACAAATAAATTATGCAGCACTATCAAAAGGCTTTACAGAATATGGACAAAACTATGATTTTACAAGCTTGGATAAGGCAGCTTAAATTATCTAACACCCTTCGGTTTTGCCTATCATAGCCTACAATGATGTCATTTTCTCCTTGGGTGAAATTGAGTAGTGCTATCTTGAAAACTCTATTCATTAAAAAATTGTTGTATTGAATAATATAAAAGAAAACTTACATTAAGATTGTATTCATCTTTAGTGCATTTAAGGTAGCCACCTTAAATATCTTTAGCTAAAGACAAAGATTGCAATGAATCCTATGAATGTATCCTATAAAAACAGACAAAAATAATAAGTTAGATGAAAGCATTCCCAAAACCAAAGCAAGAAGAAGAGAAGTGGGAAGCTTGAGTATAAATGTATGTGAGAGAGTCCAAACACATCATTAGACTAAAAATATTTAAGTAAAAGCTATCTTGAAAAATTAAAACATATAGTAAAGGAGATATAATAAAATGACAGTAATTATTTTACAACTTGAACTAATTCTGACTTTTAATTGTCTTACATTCCAATTAGAAGAAATAGCCTGACAGAATAGACTACATAAATGAAAGAGAGCTGTTATTGGAGGTCATTGCTCTTTTGATGGACCTCCATCCAGTTCCCAAGTAAATCATACACAGAGGCTTATTATTACTTATGAGTGCCCAACCCTTTGAATTAATTTCCAGCCAGGTTTTCTTAAATTAACCCTTTTATCTTTTACCTCTGGCTTTCCTTATTCTCTTAATTCTGTAAATCTTACTCTTACTCTGTGGCTTGCTGTGTAGCAGGGTGGCTGGTTCCTGGAGCCCTCCTCATTCTCTGACTCCTTAATTTTAGTGTTTTCCACCCAGTTTTCTCCTTCTATATATACTCTAAGCCTGCCAGCCCACCTATCCTTTCTCCTGTCTTGCTGTTGGCCAGTTCTTTATTAAATCATCAGGTGTTTTACACAGGCACAGTAATATAGCTTCACAAAGTGAAACAAATTCAACATAAACAAAAGCAGTACACCCTAAAATAATATTCTATTTCATAGAGCTTTTTGGTACCTGCAACAAATGAACTTCAGTGACAAAGAAAAAGGCAGAAAATTACAGGTGGAAACAAACAAGTATAACCATACTGATAGTCTACAATGTGCACTTTAAAGTTACATTAGTGAATGAGAAAATGAAGGTGACTACATATTGATAAAGTGAGAAATTCAACAAGAGTTCATAAACACAAATTCTTGTGACATTGATATTCCCAATTTTATAAAGCACACACTACTAAATATGAGCTAACAGATAGAACTCAACATTATTTTGGGTGATTTTAATGCATGATTATATCAGTTATGAAAAGAAAAGCAAAGCAGTGAACAACTGATATACAAATAAATGGACAGATTTAACATTTGCAGAACTTTCTATGGAACAGTAGCAGAATTAATTTTTATCAGCAGCCTGAGCAATTACTTTTCATAATGGTTTTATGTGAAGCAAATCTTCTCAAAAACAAGGTAATTGAAATAACATTAAATTTTTATAAGATCACAGTATAAAAAATACAAAATAAAACAAAAATAAACTATAGAAAATATACAAACACATGGAGGTTAGAAAATAAAACACTGAACAATCAGTGAGATGCTAAAGAAATTGGGAGTAGGTTCCAAAGATCTTAGACACAAATGGTGGTAGGAATAGAGCATAACATTCTTGAAATGTGCAAAAATAACAGAACATTGGATTCTACAAAAAAAGGTGACGCAAGAGGGAAGTTGAAGTCTATTGGTATAAAATTAAACATTTAAGAAATTCGGGATTGGTAGATGGTTTAGCAAGTAAAGGTACATGCCAACAAGTCTGAATTCAACTCCTGGGAAACATGGGATAACAAAGGCATTGAACTCTACTAAACTATCCCCATCCACCATCCACATGTGAGTTACAGTGTGTGCACAGCTGAGTGAATGCTATGTTTGTGAGTTTATACACAAATAACTGTGTGTTGAAAACATAAAAATGAAATGTCATTAGTCAGCAAGAAACAACAAAGATCAGAACTCATGTAAATTAGTTCTGAATCCTAACTCATACTGTACAAGAGAATACTCAGCCAATACTAATAACATCAAACCTGAACAAACCATACAAAGGAACCAATGAAACACTCAGTTCTATAAAAGGATCACCATGTATGTCACACTCCTCTAGTAAGAATGACACCACTTCAAGTTAAGAGAACACACAAATGGAAGGATGAATGGAACCCCACTATTAGCTGGGACAGGGTCCAGAAGCTTCAGAAACAAAAATCACTGATTCTGGGTCAGGGGCAGAGCTCAAGATCTCTCAGCATGGCACAGGTACATACTGACCTGGAGCGTAGTACAATCCCTCAGATATGATATGGGCATCACGTTCAAAAGTGACAATACATTCAGTCTTTCCCTAGTGTTATTGACACTGTGGTTCCAACACTTTGGAGAGTATCAGATAGGGAATTTGGTCAACTACTATGGGAAAGGACAAAAGAAAAGAGAACAGAACACACAGTAAACTCTTTTGCCCAACTCCAACTGAGGTCTCTATGAGTGTGAACCAACAGCTTGTCAAAGTGAAGAGACCACCTTGGCATGCAGAGAATGGGAGGAAGAAGGCCACATGCCACCCAATGAGGAGACAAAGAGAATGACTCACTTGACCTTTGCAGGGGGCTCTCCTACTTGCAAGCTGCTATCCCCACTGTGATCGTACATAAACCCTGGAAAGCAAATGTGCAAAAAGCAAATAGTGCTGGACTTTGAACTTACTCCCTCAAACCTCTCTCCTCATGATGACATGTAGGTGTGTGATGTGTGACTGATGCATCTCCATCATTGGACTGCAGCTTCAGGCAGAGAAGCAGGGATTGATTGCCAAATGATTCCCACAAAAGACTCACTTCCCAGAACTACTGGTGCATGGACCAAAAAATAAACATTTGACTGTCATGAAAGTGGTGATGGGGTTGAATGTGTGTGTGTGTGGTGGGGGATGTGTATGAGTAAAGTGATGCAGTAAACTCAAGTGGGTTGAAGGTTAAACAGGCTAATGTTATAGGAGGAAATGGTGCTGGACCTAACCTTGACCCAGCTGCTTGTTCTTATCTTTTCTTTCTGTGTCTGGGGGTCTCTGACATTTTCCTCTTGGCCAATGGTAGAGGAAAAGGAATTCCAGAAAGAATCATACTATTTCTGAAAACTCCAACAACAAAAGAAATCCAAGAACCTATAGTAAGAAAACAGATTCCCCATTTGCCCTTCTCTGACCATGGAAATGGGGAAACATCAGCAAATAGAGGACAAATCCTGTCTGAGTGAGGGTAGGAGACATGAGTGGTGTAGCAGTCCTATGGCAATAGAGCCCTGCCAAAGACCATACATGATATCCATCTCGTGTTGCAAACTGGACTTCTAACTGTCATGACTCATTTGGTGATGGAATGACTCAAAGTGGAAGCCTCTCAGATGCTCTGCTTAACAGATATTTACATTATGATTGATCACAGTAGTGATTACAGTTATGACAGAGCAAGAAAAATAATTTTATGGTGAAATGTCAAAACGTGAGGAGTTGTACTTCAATGGTCATGCCACCAGGAAAGTTAAAAATAGTAGTTCTGGAGACTATTAAGTATGACAATTTGGTGCTGGGAGTAGCTAACAGTCTCTTTCACTATTGGCAATGCTGAGAACAAGAAGCGTAAGACAAAGCACTACTTGCTAAGGAAGCTTGTTAAGAGGCAGAAAGGCTGGAGCCAGAGCTTCAGACTCTGCAGTACAGCAACAAGGAAAGCCAGATATGGACATTGCACAATGTTGTGGTCCCCTGAAAGCCAGGTCTGTAACAATGGAAGACTGACTCCTCGGCCAGACCATTTAATTTCTCTGAGGCCTTTGTGTTCTCATTCTTTAAGCTCTGCATGTGTGACATGACCTGCTTATGTTCCATCTTGAGCTTTTCATAGAAAGGATTTGGCTGGTGGTAGGTCCTGGACCTAGAGGTAATGAACTCCATGAACATAGTCCTCAAGTATCACAGGAATTCAGGGTGTGTTCTAGACTACTGGATGTCATGGGATGCCACATCCTTTCTCCTAAGTACTGGGAACTTCTGATATTTATTAAACTTGCTATTGTAGGGACAAGGGGCTGGCTAAAGAAACCCACCCTGACCCTGGAGCCCAGAACTAGGGAAGAAAGACTCAGATCAGGGCAGAAAGAAACACAGTTTGGCTCAGTCAGATCAGAGCTGTCTCTGCCCCTGGCCAACAGACTTGTGAAATCAACCAATCACAGAGCAGAACTGTAGAACCCTGGGCCCCAAGTCAAGCCAAGGTTGACTGCCCATAAAACATCCAGTGCAAACTGCTGTGCCTGGTCAGTTTTAAAAAATAGTCTGTTCTGTCCACCCTGCTATAGGCAGCTACTCTCCTGGACTCCTCCTTCCCAAATAAATCTCTTTCTCAAAAGAATTTTGGGTGTGATGATCTTCATTCACTGGCATAGAGATGATCCTTATTGAGATGTCCCCCAGTGGACAAAGCAAGAGGGAGCTCAAAGAGCAGAGAAAGGAGGAGCTGAACAGAAGATCTTTGCTGAGATGTCCCTCAGGGGACAGAGCCATAAAGAGCTAAAAAGTAACAGTTTTCTCCAGAGCCAGAGTACATTGTTACGTTTCTGCAGAGGATTTTCCTTTTTTGCAGAGTGAAGCAAAAGAAAGCCATAGCACAGGCAAGAGAAGCAGAGCTCAGCTAGGAAGCCCCCTTAAGAGGGGACTGAGCAAAGCTCAGCTGTAGGAGCTCTCCAGGAGAAGAGCAGGATTTATGTATCCTGCAGGGAGATCATCCCCCATCAGTTCCAAGCCTGAATTTCCCAAGAAGTCAGAAAATTGTCCCGTCCTGGGTCGGGCTGCTTCTTTGCAGTTCCAGCTGTCAGAGCTGTGCACAACAGCTCCAGGTCTCTGAGACACCTTCAGGGCAGAGCTGTTGTGAGCAGCTTGAGGTGTACAGGATACCTCACCCTCCAGGGCTGGACGGTCCCTTGCAGTTTCAGCCATCAGAGCTGTGCTAAACAACTTCAGGTGTCCAGGGCACCATCAGGGCAGAGCTGCTGTTCTGAGCAGCTCAAGGTGTGTGGGATACTTCGTCCTCCAGGGCTAAACTGTCTCCTTGCAGTTCCAGCCATCAGAGCTGTCATAAGCAGATCAAGGTGCTGCCTGACTCCCCAGGTAGTCAGGACACCTGGGAACTATGAGATAGGGAACTGCTCATGTCCAACCACAGATCCCTGATTGCAGGGACTAGAGGGAGATACATGCACAAACACATAGAAAAATACACAACATATACACATGTATTTGAGAGACAAAGAGACAGAGAAAGAGATACTTAGAGAGACAGAGAAAGAGAGACTGAGTGAGAGTGGGAGAACTCTATCAATTGGATGCTGAACAAATGCATGCAGGCGTGTCCTCTCAGAGGGGAACAAAAGGAGCAGGGATCAGTCTCAGTTCCTGTATCCACACATTTACATGTGTGACCAGGTCTCTCCAAGTGCTGCTTGGGCAATCAAACGCACAAGGCCTTTTAAAGCAAGTAACAAACTCAAACTCACAACAACTAACACCTCACACTAGCCAGCACTTGATAGAATCTCATCAAATGCATGCTGATTGCCTCAGTCCATGAGTACTATGACTCATGCCACAGGCTCTGTTTTTGTTTCTTTTAGAGGAAGCAGAATAGTCTTTGTCCTCATGTCATTATTGTCCACATTTGAGGTTCTGCCTTTGTGAAGAATTCAGAGACATGATTTTGGGCAAAGGGATATCCTGAAGATGCAGCCTACCAGAAACACAGACCTTATATAAAATGAATTAATGATGACAGAGTGGACCTGAGATTGAAACCACAGGGTTTGAAAGAATGAATACCTATTCTTCATGCTCTCTTCTGTGATAAAGATCAGGCCATCTCACTGCTAATTTCTTTCAATATTCATTTGCTGTAGCTGACTGGTCAGTCTCTGGACCTTCTGCTGCACCTGCATCTTGGTGAAGAAGGTTTGGTGGGATGGTGGCTCCCTGCTGCTCCTTGTGGGTAGATGAAAACAAATTAACTTGCAGTAGGGCAAGGCAAAGATAATGGACAGACCACCCTAAGTCCTGATCAAATGTTTGAGAAAGCTTGTTTACCAATGACTAGTTGACACCCCAAATTATTTTGTCCTGTGCTTCAAATGCCCCCTCTAGGGAACTCAGCTGTCTCCTCTATTTGAAGGGAATTTGCTGTGGGATGTTCTGTATGGCAAATGTGTTGCTAATTAGTCAATAAATAAAACATTGATTGGCCCTTGGCTAGGCAGGAAGTGTAGGCGGGACAAGGAGGAGAATAAAGCTGGGAAGTGGAAGGCTGAGTCAGAGAGATACTGCCAGCCGCCATGATGACAAACAGCATGTGAAGATGCCGGTAAGCCACGAGCCATGTGGCAAGGTATAGATTAATGGAAATGGATTAATTTAAGCTGTAAGAACAGTTAGCAAGAAGCCTGCCACGGCCATACAGTTTGTAAGCAATATAAGTCTCTGTGTTTACTTGGTCGGGTCTGAGCGACTGTGGGACTGGCAGGTGAGAGAGATTTGTTCTGACTGTGGGCCAGGCAGGAAAACTCTAGCTACAGGAATTGGTTATCTCAGCTATTAGGTTCTCTCTGCCATCATAGCACATGCTCCAAGTAACCAAGGAGATAGCCTCTTCAGGCTTATTCACAGCTGCAGACTCAGAATTCAAATTGGCTGCAGAGTCCACAAGCCTATCGGTTTACAAGTCAGGAAAAAATTGTCATGATTCACAATCACCCCAGTCATTTAGAGTTTCCCCAAATATCTTGACAGGGCACTCTAACCATATAACTATTGAAGGAGAAGACATACAAAGGCAGATCATGGCCACCAGGCTCAAGTCACCTCACTGACAACTCAGGAACTCAGAGCAGCTGGGAAGTACCTAAATTTAGACACTGTGGTTGAAGTACAGTGATGTCCTGCCTTGAAATGGGCATACCTCATTAATCCCTCCCTCTTCAATGTTCATCTCATGTTAACACATCAATGCCTATCTACCAAAAGGAATGAAAGCCAAGAGTTCCCAGCATAAAGCATTGGCCTTACCATTTTGTGACTTCTGAGCCAGAACAATTAATATCCTGAAATCCTTGAATTTCAAGAGCCATGATAAGCAGGGAAGTTCTGTTGGTTCCCAGAGACTCCAGCTTTCTATTCTCCATTACTGGAAGATTCAGCTCAAGCCCAGTTCCTCCAGGACGCTTCCCTTTTCCTGCACAGAACTCATTACATCATTCTCTTGACCATTTCTTTCTTGATGTTTTACACTGAGGCTGATGGTCAGCTTTCTTCTGTCACTCTCTGGTCTCTCTACCCTCTCCATTCTCTTTCTCAATTAGACTCTTCAGTATGCCATCATGTTCATCAGTAAATGGTGATGACATAGAATAAGCTTCCCAACGGCAGTTGGTGTTGCCATAACATAGGTGATATCACAGAGGATTCCAGGGGTCTCCAGGATACAATAGAATGTCCAGGGAAGAGCTGCAGATGTCATGGGAACTGATATTGCTTCTCTGCTAATGAGCTTTCCTCATAAAACACTGGAAGTTAAGTTGAACTTTGCAGGAGCCTCTGCTGGGATAATAGGGAAGCCCTTCAGCACCCCCTTCATCGAAAGCCAGAGATCTCTCCCCGATTGATTGGATATCCTTTAGTTCATTCCATGTGTGGAACTGAATGTTTATCTCCTACTGAAATTTTATGTACACAAGGTAATAATATAGAAATTTATGTATGCTATAGTTCATCATAAGTACCTGCATCTGAGATGACCGGCCACACTAGTGGAAGCCCATGAACTGTGGACTAGTGGCTGTGGACCCCCCATGGGACTGGACTAAGTCCTCTGGATACAGAAGATGGTTGTTTGGCTCAAACTGTTTGGGAGGCACCCAGGCAAGAGGGTCAGGATCTGTCCCTGGTGCATGGGCAGGCTTCTGGAACCTGGTGCCTGTGGTGTGACACCTTGTACAGCCTTGGTGCAGTGGGAAGGAGCTTGGACCTGCCTAGGCTCAATGTGCTGGTCTCTGCTGACTCCCCATGGGAGACTTCGATTTGGGGAATGTGGTGATGAGGGATGGCTTGGGAAAGATGGCTGGGGGGTGGGTGGAGAGAGGAGGTGGGATCTGGGTGGTATGTAGATTAAGTAGAAATTTACTTTTTTAAAATAATTTAATTAACTTTATTTTATGGGCATTGGTGTGAGTGTGTCAGATTCCCTAGAACTGGAGCTACAGACAGATGTGAGCTGTCATGTGGGTGCTGGGAATTGAACCCAGGTCCTCTGGAAGAACAGCCAGTGGTCTTAACCATTGAGCCATTTCTCCAGCCTGAAAATGTCTTAATACAGAAAAAAATGATATAAAATCCAAAAAAAAATGTACCTGCATCTCCTTATCTCCTTAGCCATAAGACATTATAGAATTAATGCTGACTGAGAAGGACACTTGTTAAACAATTTCCTAGTAAAGCATCTACAGGAAACATCTGGGCAAATTTATACTAGAAGAAGAGGCTAACACAGCCTAGGAACATGTACCCATAGGATCGTGATACGGTCATGGAGCTCAGTGTGACTAAAATCTCTGTCATCAGCATGTGTGGAGTGGGTGTTGTGCTCTGTTGAATGGCTCAAAGTGGTCTGTTCCTACTGGGTAGTAAAGGTGGCCAGACATCTGGAGTCTTCCACACAGAACATGAGTTTCCTAGAGAGCAAAGGATATTCAGGAAAATCCTTTGCAAGCCCCTTCATATTTAGGAAAATAGACATTAGGTTTCCACTGGATACTCTAGATCAATGGTTCTTAATTTTTCCAATTCTCTGACACTTTAAATAGCACTAACAGTAGTTCCTCATGTTGTGGTGAACCCTAAACATAATTGTTTCATTGTTTCTTAACCTTAATTTTGCTACTGTTATGAATCATAATTAAAATATTTGATGTCCAGGATATCTGCTATGCAACCCCATTGGGGTGGTGACCCATAGGTTGAGGATCACATTTCTGAATGTGGACAGAAATCTCAAATCCTGGCAGTGCTGCTGGGGCAGTGTGATTCTTAGTTTTTATTCTCAGACTGAATCAAACTAGTCACCTGGGAAGAGGAACCTGTAGATGTAACCAACTGTGTTATTAAATAAGAAACACAGAGCCAATGCAAAGAAGAAAGCCAAGAGATCAGAGTTAAGAGCCTTACCAGCCTGCTGCAGCTAGCCTCTTCAGCCAAGAGACCTCCGAAAGAGACCTACTTCCTGTCTGTTTGTCTTTATATAGACTTTCTGTTCTGACTTCTCATTGGTTGTAAAACCAACCACATGACTGCCTCATCACTGCCTGTCTGTATAGACCTCCAGGTCTTCTATGGTTGGTGTTGAGATTAAAGGCATGTGTCTCCAATGCTGGCTGTATCCTTGAACACACAAAGATCTACCTAGCTCTGCCTACCAAGTGCTGGGATTAAAGGCATGCACCACCAATGTCCAGCTTTTGCTATGGCTCTAATAGCTCTGACCCCTGGGCAACATTATTTATTAACATACAATTAAAATTACATTTCAGTACAAATAAAATACCACCATAGGAACCCTCAATGAGAAATTATATAGATCAGCTTTACTTTGAGCATGTCTCTGTGAGATTTTATTAATTGTTAATTGAGATAAGACTCCCTAAAATGGGCAGAATCATTTCATTATCTGCAACCTGTACTGTTTAAGTATGAAGAACCTCAAGCATAAACATAAGCAAACAGGCAGCATGGGTCATTTGTTTATCTCTGCTCTTGACTGTGGATGTGATGTGATTAGCTGAGTTCCTACCTTGATTTCCCAATTATGGAACTATTACCTGGAATTGTGGGCTTTGATCAATTTTTCCCATTCTAAGTTGCTGTTCCTGATAACTCAATGTAATAAAGATGTTAAGAAAGCACTCTATGACACAGGGGTTTTCAAAGTCAGTGAGATGTGTATTTCATGAAATGCTCAACAGCACCATATCTGTCTCAGAAGAGATCCTACTTCCTCCTGAACCCAACCTGTGTTTCCCTGTTACAGTTTTACAAAGACACAGAGACACCCATAGACTCACAAACTACTTCACCCTGTCAAAAAATGTCTCCTGATATTGTCTTGCCCTATCAAGTACTATGCTAAATTCTTCTAGTGTGTTATATACAATGAGCTTCACTTCAATGAATGTATTTTCTTTGAATTTCCTGAACATTAAAATTTTCAGATATGGGGAATTGGATCTGAATTCACTGCCTTGACTATGAATTCCAATCTTATGCTATGTTCTTCCTTGAAGGTCAGAAGAAGCTCCTTAAAGCTGAGAGAAAAGTATCTCCTTAAATTCCAGGTATGCGGGGGTATAAGTAATGACTGGCAATGTGTCTGCTAGTTACCTTAAGTTGGAGATTAACTCCAGGGCTGATGTACACAGATCCCTGTGAAAACTTCTCAGTATCCTTCTAACTTCTGTGCTTCTTCATTAAGGATTCTGTAAACAAATCTTTGATGAATTTTCTCCTTCAAAGGTAAATAGACCTTATCAGATGTGAAAAGTCACTTTGATTTTGTCCTTCTCCTAGGACCTGTAACAGACCCTTTTGAACTACATCAAAGGCTATCCAAGGAGAATAAGTTCCGAAATAACAACAGGTACAGGTTTAGAATGCAGTTCTGAGGAATAGATTGCAAAAGAAGGATAGAACAGCACTCACACCCAGGAAATTCTTGGTTCTTTGGCAGTTTAGCGTCTCTGCATGTCAGTTTCTTCTACCTAGAGAAAGATGGGTTGGGATGCACCATGGAGATGAATGCTGTCACAAGGCATGACTTATAAAATCACTTCCTTCATAAGTGGGACTTTCTTTTTTGTTTGTTTGTTTGTTTACATGGGATTTTTTGATGATGGTGGTAAGCTAGCATTTATATGAGCTAAGCTGCACATCTCTTTCTGGTGAACATCTCTTTCTGGGAACAGAGAAATCAGATCCTGAACTTACAAAAATTGCTGAAAGAGATGCTTTTGAGCAGAGAATCACTTCATTTGGTTAAAAAAATTAACATTTCTCTTCATGACTGTTACCAAATATTGTGCATGGCTCCTGTCCTTTGCCATTTGGAAATACTCACCAGCTAGCTCTTCTTTATTGATTAACCACTTTCAGATGCTAAAAGCAAAGAAGATGGAGAGAGAAGGTAGAAATCAGCATGTTTGATCCTAAATATAGAGTTGTGGTTGCCTGTTCCAATCTCAGAATTCTAATCCTTTTCTGGCTAATCTAACAACAAATAAATGCCACCTGTGCCTACTGGTGTATTTTAAAGAAGCACATAAATGATTTTGGTGACTTACTAGAATTCATGTATTAAATATTGAGTCCAGCTATTAATATTTTCTTCTGTGTCTTGCTATTCTTATTTGGAAGGTTTGCTTGGTTGAGTGGAAGTGAACCACCACAATTAAAATGGGGGTGGGATTTTTTTTAAGTAAACTACTATAACAAAATATGTTTGGGAGTTGTAAAAGTTTTTCCATTGAAAAAATCAGAATTTAAGAGGATCCTGTTACATGCTGGAGTCAGAAATCAGAGTCAGCAAAGCTTGCAAAAACAGATTTTTTTTAGCCCTTTAATGAAAGAAACACTTTGGTTATTTTTTAATTTTATAATTAATTTAATTTTACATGTCAACTATGTATTTCCCTGTCCTCCCTCCTCCTGCTCCTCCTTCCCCTCCTGCCCTCCCCTCATTCCACCCTCAGTCCCATCTACTCCAGGGCAAGTACTCCCCTGGGGATTTAAGTTAGCCTGGTAGGTAGCCTCAACTGTGAGGCAGGTCCAATCTCCTCCTCTCTTCACTAAGCTGAAAAAAGTGTCCCAGCATATACCCTAGGTTCCAAAAAGCCAGCTCATGTTCCAAGAAGAGTTCCTGGTCCTACTGCCTGGGGGCCTCCTATATAGTTCAAGCTAATCAACTGTCTCACTTATCCAGACAGTTTGTTCCAGTTCCATGGGGGCTCCTCAGCTGTTGGTTCATAGTTCATGCATTTCTGCTAGTTTGACCATTCATCCATGTGCTTTAGCCAATCATGGTCTCAATATCTCTTGCTCATACAATCCCTCCTATCTCTTGTTGATTGGACTCCTGGAGCTCTACCTAGGGCTTTGCCAGGGATCTCTGTGGTGGTATTTTACTTGTACTGAAATGTGATTTTAATTGTATGTTAATAAATAAAGTTGTCTGGGGGTCAGAGCTATTAGAGCCATAGCAAGTGCGTGGCGGCAGTGGCACATGCCTTTAAGGACCTGGAGGGCGGTACATACAGGCAGTGACGAGGCAGTCACATGTTTGGGTTTACAAGCAATGAGAAGGCAGAACAGAAAGACTATAAAGCCATACACACAGGAAGTAGGTCCCTTTTCGGAGAGCTCTCTTGGCTGAAGAGGATCCCTGAATCAAGAAGGGTGAGGCTCTTAGCTCTGACCTCTTGACTTTCTTCTCTGAATTGGCTCTGTGTTTCTTATTTAATAAGACCGTTGGTTACATCTACATTTGGCGCCCAACCTGACAAGAATCCATTAAAAACCGCTTAACTTGGTTTGGCGGCAGGTCCGGTTTCCCGCCAGGGCAGCCGGCTCCATAGCCCGGGCCCAGGTTGGCTTGGCCTCAGGCCAGACTAACCTTGAGCTACTTGCTTAAAGCCGGTGCTACAAACAACTCAGGCCTGCCCTGTCGAACAGGGCCCCTGCCTGTAAAGCCAACGCACGTGGTTGGAGCTTCAGGTAGCCAGAGCCAAGGCTTGACTAGGCTCAAGCGGGAACACGTGGCTGGATTCAAGCTCTTAGGCAGAACTTGCGGTTACGGTTCTTGTGTGTTCTCTCTCTCTCTCTCTCTCTCTCTCTCTCTGGATTCACACCTCGGACACTAGGTGGCTGTTTTAAAATTCCCTCGGATTGGTACTGTTCTACAAGGACTTGTTAAGTCACTTAGCATATCAGATATTTTAAAGGAAACTATTTAAAAGAGAAATTTTTTTCCACATTAAAAAAATGGGTTTTCTGTGTTCATTGTAAGAAAATTGGGCTTTGTTTGCAATTTTAAGCAGTCTGACAATGGAACAGCTATATGAGAAGATTAATGTTGATCGAATTATGCATTTTATTACTATGCTTATTCTCATTTTACTATTTAAAAAGATAGTCAATTTAAGTGCCAGGATGACAGCTTTAGAAAAACTTGATAAATGTGTAAAAACTCAGACAGAAGAAACTAACAGTGAAGTTGCTTCAAGATTGGATCATAGGGTTACAGAAAGAAAGCCTGTTTTCACACAGTCACCCTTAGTTTGTCCAGTAACCGTACAGCAGTTGCCTGATCAAATGACTACACAAAATATTTGGGCTCCAATTGAAATGTTAGATTTACAAAGGTTTAAGGAGGCAATAGTATCTTATGGCATGCATTCCCCATATGTAAAGCAAATGTTAAACTCTTGGTCAACATATAATAGGATTGTACCACAGGACTGGTGGGAGCTGGCACAAGCTGTTCTTGAACCCAGTCAAAGGCTTCAGTGGCTAACTTGGTTCAAGGATGAAGCTAAAAACATAGAAAAACAGTGGAGGGATAAAGCAATACAAGTCTGCCAGGATCAGCTTATTGGAGAAGGTCAAAATGCTTCAGCACAAGCACAATGTTTATATGATGCCCAAACCCTAATTTTATGTCGAACAGCAGCCTTGAATGCATGGGACAGAGTTGAGGAACCAGAAAAAAAAACTGAGTCATTTACAAAGGTTGTACAAGGCCCAAAAGAATCTTTCACAGATTTTTTAAAAAGACTGGCTTCAGCAGTAAAGAGAATGGTCCCGGATTCAGAAGCTAGTAAGATAATAATTGAATCTTTGGCCTTTGAGAATGTGAATGCAGCATGCAAAACAATAATCAGGCCATTAAAGGCAAGATCTGCACCTTTGGAAGATTGGATTAGAGACACGGTTAATGTTGAAGTTCATGAGCATGATGATATGTGGGTAGGAGAAGCAATTTCAAAAGGTTTGAGGAATGTTAGATGTTTTGGATATGGAAAGCAAGGACATTTGAAAAGGGACTGTAAACAGGTCATTCCTAGAAACAATGTTTCTTCAAGGAACAATGGCAACAGAATGCCCCTTCCTTCTGGAGTATGCAGAAGGTGTGGTAAGGGAAAACACTGGACCAATGAGTGTAGATCAACAAGGGACAGACAGGGTAATCCTTTGACTCAGTCTTTGGGAAACTCCCAGAGGGGCCTCATGCAGGCCCCAATAGCAAATCCAGTTCAAACCTTTCCTGCAGTCATAGAGGAAACCCCTATTCAGAGCAATTAAATAACCAAATGCCTATTGGAATAAGTCATGCTGGTCAGGATGATGAAACAGAGAGAATAGAAAATTCAGGAGAAAACATAAAGAAAATTTTTTGGCAAACTTCTATTAATGAACAAAGACCAAAATTATCGATAAAAATAAATGGTGTTTTGTTGTCTGGTCTGGTAGACACAGGTGCGGAAGTTACCATAATTGCACCAGAATTTTGGCATCCAACTTGGCCTCTTCAGGAGGTAAACATTCAACTGTTAGGAATTGGGACATTATCTCAGGTGAAACAGAGTGCAAGATGGCTCGAATGTATAGGTCCAGAAGGACAGAGAGCAAAATTAAAACCATATGTGGCTAACATAGCTATGAACCTGTGGGGTCGAGACTTATTACAACAATGGAATACTCAGATTAACATCCCTCCAATCTCAGAAACAAGTCATAAACTAGCACATGTTTCTGAGAGAAATATTAGAAGGCATTATTCTGAGTGGTCACCAACCATCCATATTATACACCAACAGGGCACAACAACTGATGATCTTCCAAAAACAACAACGGCTCTACCTTTAAAATGGTTAACAGACAAGCCTGTATGGGTCCAGCAATGGCCTTTAACAACAGAGAAACGCCAGGCTTTAGAAGAGCTGGTAGAAGAACAGTTAAATGCTCAGCATATTGAAGAATCAACCAGCCCTTGGAATTCTCCTGTATTTGTTATTAAGAAGAAATCTGGTAAATGGAGAATGGTAACAGACCTTAGAGCAATTAACAAAGTAATTCAGCCAATGGGCTCTCTACAATCTGGAATTCCTTTGCCTACTCTGTTACCAAAAGGATGGCCTCTCATAGTTATTGATTTAAAAGACTGTTTCTTTTCAATACCCTTACAAGAAAAAGACAGAGAAAGATTTGCTTTCACAGTGCCTACTTATAATAATTCTCAACCGGTTAAAAGATTTCAGTGGAGGGTCCTCCCACAAGGAATGTTGAATAGTCCAACTCTGTGCCAATATTTTGTATAACAGCCATTGGAAGTGATATGTAAAAAAATTCCCTAAATCTATAATTTATCATTATATGGATGATATTTTACTAGCTGACTCAAATGCAGATACTTTAGAAAGAATGTTTGAAGAAGTAAAGAAAATTTTGCCTTGCTGGGGATTACAAATTGCTCCTGAAAAGATACAAAGAGGAGATTCTATTAATTATTTAGGATATAAAATAGAGATACAAAAAATTAGACCCCAAAAGATACAAATTAGGAGAGATAGACTATAGACTCTTAATGACTTTCAAAGATTATTTGGAGATATTTCTCATCTAAGAACTATTGTTGGGGTAAAAAATGATGAACTGCATAATTTGTTCAAAACCTTAGAAGGTGACAAGGACTTAAATAGTCCAAGAGAATTATCACCTGAAGCTGAGAAAGAATTGGCCTTGGTAGAAAAGAAAGTATATGAAGGGCACGTGGATCGTATTGATCCAAAGCTGGATTGCATTTTGGTTATTTTACCTTCTAGGCATTCTCCTACAGGAATATTAATGCAGAGGGAAGATATTATATTAGAATGGATATTTTTACCAAATAAACCAAATAAAAAATTAAAAACTTATGTGGAAAAAATCTCTGACTTGATTTGGAAAGGAAAATTGAGACTTCGTCAATTAGCAGGAATAGACCCAGCAGAAATTGTTGTACATTTAACTAAGGAGGACATTGAAAAATTATGGACAGAAAGTGAACCTTGGCAAAGAGCTTGCAGTAATTTTTTGGGAGAAATTAACAGCAAATATCCCAAAAGCGATAGAATTGATCTTATAAAGAGAGCTGATTGGATATTGCCTCGAATTATACGGGAAAAAACCCGTATCTGGAGTTCGTACATTTTATACAGATGCCAACAAACAAGGAAAGGCAGGTTACAAATCAGAAAATTTAAGTAAAGTGGTTCAAAGTACTTATAATTCAGTTCAAAAATCAGAATTGTATGCTATTCTGTTGGTATTAATGGATTTTTCAGAACCTCTCAACATAGTAACTGACTCTCAGTATGCTGAAAGAGTAGTATTATATATTGAGATTGCAGAATTTATCCCTGATGCTTCAGAATTAACTTCACTATTTATTCAATTACAAGATACAATCAGGAAAAGGAGTCATCCTTTATATATAACTCACATTCGATCCCATACTGGTCTGCCAGGCCCTCTTAGCACAAGGTAATGATGAGATTGATAAATTATTAATAGGAAATGTGCTGGAGGCCTCAGAATTTCATAAAAAACATCATGTCAATAGTAAAGGTTTAAAAAAGGATTTTTCCATAACCTGGCAACAAGCCAAAGAAATAGTAAAGAAATGTCCTACTTGTTCCTTCTACAATCAAACACCATTACCAGCTGGATGTAACCCAAAAGGTACTCAAAGGAATGAAATCTGGCAGATGGACGTGTTTCACTTTGCAGAATTTGGAAAACTGAAATATGTACACCACACTATCAATACTTATTCAGGATTTCAGTGGGCAACTGCTTTGAGTGCTGAAAAAGCTGATTCTGTAATCACATTTGCTAGAAGTTATGGCCATCATGGGTATACCTGCACAAATCAAAACTGATAATGCTCCATCATATGTCTCTGTTAAAATGAAACAGTTTTTTGCTTATTACAATATAAAGCATATTACAGGCATACCACATAATCCTACAGGTCAAGCAATTGTAGAAAGATCAAACAGAACGCTAAAGGATATGCTAAATAAACAGAAAGGGGTAACAAAAACCCCCAGAAAAAGACTGCATAATGCTCTATTAACTTTGAATTTTCTTAATGCCAATGAGAAAGGAACAACAGCTGCAGAGAGACATTGGAAAATAGAAAAAACTACAGAATTAAATCAGCCTATATACTTTAAGGATGTGCTGACCTCAGAATGGAAACCAGGGTATGTGTTACATTGGGGACGAGGTTTTGCTTTTGTTTCTACAGGAGAAGATAAGCTGTGGGTACCATCAAAATTGATAAAGGTTCGATTTGAACAAGAGAAACCTCTTAATTAGAGGAGGTGATAGTTCTTCAACAAGCATGAACATCTAATTTAAACTAACTTATACCAGTAACACATGTCTTTTCATTTAATCAGATAAGAACTTGCCAAAAAGGAACATCCCCAAAATTAGTCTTGGGGACAGGTTTTTGTTTTTGTCTTTTAGGAGAATGAAGGTTAAGGAATCTGAAGAACACTGGACAAATGAGACAACTGAAGAAAAGGGACAAATCATCTATCCCAGGAAACAGAGTGAAACGGCATATGGGTATATATTATCTAAAAAATTTTATGTCTTCCTAAATGTTTGTTTCTGCTTTTCTCTAAAAATTTAACACTATTGGTCTTCTAATGGTCCCAGTTCAATTAAAATTTAAAGCTGACTTTAGATTTGGAGAATGGCTCTCTCCTTCTTTAAACTCAAGCATGTTGTTAAAAGGAAAATGCAAACCCCCTGTATCATGCCAGAATAAAAGAGCCATCTTCTGCTATGGGACAGGAGAAAAGCCAAATTAACTAAGGGACTATTCTATTACTAATCTCAAGTCTTTGATTCTATTCTGATTCTTTAAAACCTTTCTTAAAGTATAAATTTTATATCAAAATTTACAAGATTAATATATATATAGATATATAGATATATATACATTTTAACCTTTGTTAAGATATGAATGGTCATATAGAGTACTAACTAATTGTAGGGGAAAAAAGGCTTCAATTAGCTGCATATATTTGTCTTTGTGTTCGAGTCTCTTATCAGTTTTCTGCAGGAAATCACGGCCAGGCCTAACATCAACTGAAGTCTCCAGGAAGAAGATGGGGCCCCACAACAACAACAATTCCACGTGGACAATAATAATATCACTAAGCTGACAAACATCATCTACAGATCAGCTTTGAACTACAAGGTGCTCAGAGCAATTTTGAGATGACTAGCTGAGATGATCTAGTCTCAAAGACTACTTGAATAAGGACTTGAGATAAACCCTGAACTTTGGCATTATACACAGACTGGATAATGAAGGATATGGTTACCTTTCCTAGAATTTGACAATTAACCTAAAATTTTTCTTTCAGGATAAAGATAACTTCGCCCATACCAGGCAGGAAGCAATTTTAAGAATACGACGCCCACATTCCCAAAGAGGTGGTGTGGGGCGGGTGGTTTTTTGGTCTTTTTAATGGGTTTTGGGTCTGGGATAATTTTCATTGTTTAGGGGGTTGGTTACAAGTTGTTGTCAAGGGTTAGGAAAAAGGCTAAGCAAAGGAGATTAGATTTAAGGTTCTTGTTTAAAAAAAAGAGAAAGAAAGAAGAAGAAAAAGACAATTACTAGTTTTAAATACTTTACATTGGATTGGATTGTTTTATATTGTATACAAATTATATATATTGAAATTGATATTGTTAGAAAATGCTATATGTATATCTCTAATTGTACTTATACCGTTCATTTAACAATGCAATTTTCTGATCCTTGAATGTTATTATTACCAACTATTAGGATATAAAGAAATGAAAGTTAGTAGTTAGACATTACAATAGAACTTGTAGTCATATTAGATATGTTTTAAAAATTGAGCAGATATATTTTAGACAGGTCATCTTCAAACCCTTCAGAGATCTACAGAATATGGCATTTAAAATGTTTTAATAACTTAGAAAATTTTTCTTTTTTGTTATGATTATGAGACATGTCGGCTCCTGGCAGTAACAATCTACTTCAGAGAAAATATGGGCATTGAAGAAACTGCATATGGAGATAACTTTAATTGTGGCAAAAGTTAGCCACTGGACAACAAAGTATCCTTGAATCAACTGCTGACAAAATGGACAGACAGGACATGAAACAAAGGACTACTGATTCTTGCCAAAACAAGTGTGGTTATGGCTTTATCAAAAGGCATCTTCTGAGGCCAGGACAATATGGCACCATCCCTGAAGTGGCCTTCGCAATTCAGAAAAGGTACAGTACCCTTTTCTTCGAAGGCAGCTGAACAGGCAGTGCGCCGATGGCTTCTGATGTGCAATGGAACAGCAGCTGAAACAGTTATTCTTGAAGAGTAACTAAGCTCACGCCTCTCAATAGTAGACTGGCATTTGATAGAGGGATGTGGAGAAGAACGGGATGCTGAGATGAAGCCATATATACACAGCCAAGAAGAATGGACAGCTGAATTAAAAAACCATCAACAATTTCCAGAATTTAAAATCCTGAATCATGACATGACACTAGTGGAATTCAGGTGTTTCTGGTACATGGACTGCTCTCACCCAATGTGAGGTTGAACTGATGACCTTGTGTACATCCTACTTCACAAATGAGTCTGTCAGATACGCTAAGACTATAGGCTGAAGATGATGCCCCAACACTGTGGAGAAACCTCAGGTGACTGTCCAGGCAGATGGCTGTTTCTGTCAACTCACAAATTTTTTGGAAGTTGCTTGCATGCACTTTCTGTTTTTATTTTTGTTAGCTAATATTATTTCCTTCTTGGGTCTCTGAGGGAGTTGAAGATTAGGTAGTTATAGTTGAAGGTTAGTTAGTTATAGTTGAAGATTAATTAGGATAGAAAGTGAATTAGATACATTTTGGACTTAACAAAATAGGAGAGATAATGAAATTATTTTCTCTGAATTTGTCAAATACAAATGGACTAGACATTGTTTAGACATTTATTACTTGTATATATTGTATATAGTCATTGTACTTTTGAACATAGTTTTTCTTTTGTTAGTTATAAACTTTTTCTCTTTTTTCCTTTTTATTAAAATAGAAAAGGGGAAATGTGGTGGTATTTTACTTGTACTGAGATGTGATTTTAATTTTATGTTAATAAATAAAGTTGTCTGGGGGTCAGAGCTATTAGAGCCATAGCAAGTGCGTGGCGGCAGTGGCACATGCCTTTAAGGACCTGGAGGGCGGTACATTCAGGCAGTGACGAGGCAGTCACATGTTTGGGTTTACAACCAATGAAAAGGCAGAACAGAAAGACTATAAAGACATACACACAGGAAGTAGGTCCCTTTTCGGAGAGCTCTCTTGGCTAAAGAGGATCCCTGAATCAGGAAGGGTGAGGCTCTTAGCTCTGACCTCTTGACTTTCTTCTCTGAATCGGCTCTGTGTTTCTTAATTAATAAGACTGTTGGTTACATCTACAGATCTCTGCATCTGCTTCCATTCGATGGATGAGAGTTCTATCATGACAGTTACGGTGTTTGGCCAACCAATCACCAGAGCAGGTCATCTCAGGCACTCTCAAAACCATTTCCAGAAGTCTATAGTGGAGGAATCTTTGTGGATTTCTGGGGACCTCTCTAGCACTCTTCCTATTCCCATGGTGTCTTCATTTACCATCGTGTCTCTTTCCTTGTTCTCCCACTCTGTTCCTTATCCAGCTGGGACCTCCTGCTCCCCTAACCTCTTTTTCCTGACACTTGTTCTCCATTACCCTCACCCCTCACTCCCAGTTTGCTTATGTAGATCTCATCTATTTCTCTGTCATTGGGTGATCCCTATGTTGTTCTTAGAGTCCTCTTTACTAGCTAGCCTCCCTAGAGTGTGAGTTGCGGTCTGGTTGTCCTTTGCTTTATAACTAGTATTCACTTACAAGTGAGTATATACCCTGTTTCTCTTTCTGAATCTGGGTTACCTCACTCAGGATGATTTTTTTTTCTAGTTCTATCCATTTGCCTGCAAACCTCATGATGTCATTGTTTTTCTTTGTTGGGTAGTACTCCATTGTGTATATGTACCACATTTTCTTTATCCATTGTTCATTTGAAGGGCATTTAGGTTGTTTCCAGGTTCTGTCTATCACAAATAATGCTGCTACGAACATAGTTGTGCATGTGCCCTTGTGTTATTATTGATCATTCCTTGGGTATATGTCCAAGAGGTGTATAGCTGGGTCTTGAGGAAGATCAATTCCCAATTTTCTGAGAAACTACCACACTGATTTCTAAAGTCGCTGTATCAGTTTGTACTCCCACTAACAGTGGAGGAGTCTTCTCCTTGCTCTACATCCCCTCCAACATAAGGTGTCTTCAATATTTTTGATATTAGCCATTCTGACAGGTTTAAGGTGGTATCTCAGAGTCATTTTGATTTGCATTTCCCTGATGACTAAGGATGTTGAGCATTTCCTTAAATGTCTTTCAGCAATTTGAGAATCTTCTGTTGAGAATTCTCTGTTTAGCTCTATAGCCCATTTTTTAATTAGACTGTTGGGCATTTTGATGTCTAATTTCTTGAGTTCTTTATATATTCTGGATATTAGCCCTTTGTCTGATGTGGGGTTGGTGAAGATCTTTTCCCATTCTGTAGGTTGTTGTTTTGTCTTGTTGACCTTGTTTTTTGCCTTTCAGAAGTTTCTGAGTTTCAGGAGGGCCCATTTATTAATTGTTACTCTCTGTGTCTGTGCTACTGGTGTAATATTTAAGAAGTGGTATCCTGTGTCAATGACTTCAAGACTACTTTCTACTTTCTCTTCTATCAGGTTCAGTGTAACTAGATTTATGTTGAGGCCTTTGAGCCACTTGGACTTGAGTTTTGTGAATGGCAACAGATATGGATTTATTTACATTCTTCAACATGTTGATATCCAGTTATGCCAGCACCATTTGTTGAAGATGCCTTCTCTTTTCCATTGTATAGTTTTGGCCTTCATATCTCAGGATACTTCACTATCCACAATGGACAAAACACTTTAAAGTGCCCTGGGCTGCCAAGGCAGAAGGAGCCCTGCAGCTGGTAGTTTTCTAGGTCCTGCAGCTGGTAAGTCACAAATAAACACACAGAGGCTCATATTAATTACAGACTGCTTGGTCTATGGCTCAGGCTTATCATTGATGAGCTCTTTGATCTTAAATTAACCCATTTCTATTAATCTAAGTATCACCACATGTCTCATGGCCTTAGGGGTGTTCCAATACATCTGGCTCCCCCAGCAGACTGCAGCATCTTCCTGAACTCTGCCTTTCTTCTCTCTCTATATTTTTTTGGATTTCCTACCTGGATCTAACCTGTCTTGCCATAGGACAAAGCAGCTTCTGTAATAACCAATGGTCATGACACATATACACAGCAAACAGAAAGACCATCCCAGAGCACTTCCCCTTTTCTGTCTAGTCAAAAAGGAAGTTTTTTATCTTAACATAGTAAAATTACACATAACAAAACAGTTATCAAGCAAGAATTATAGTTATAATAACTAGTCTATTTGTATTTGGCAAAATTAAAGAAAACATTCTATCATCTATGCTATCTTTGTGAGTCTAAAGTTTTATATCTAATATATCTTTTATTCATATCAAAGGAAAATTATAATTTTAAATATCTAATCTTCAATTCCATCAAAGACCCTAGAAGAATATTATCTGAGTAAATAGCAAGTGCATTTCAAACAACTTCCAAAATTCTAGAAATGACAGTGACATTGGGCTGCCTGGTCAGTCATCCAAAATTCCTCTGTAACATTGGGGCATCCATCTTCAGCCTACTGGCTTAGAGTCTCTGTCAGACTTTTCCATGAAGCAGAAAATTTGATAAACTGTTCCTTCTATAGACAAGGTTCATCAGTCACTTTCCTATGTGTCCTGCAGAATGTCTGACAGTTTCTTCTGCAAATCAGAAACCTGAAGGACCATCTCTCTTTGTTTTGGCAAAGTTCAGGGGTCACCTTCCTATGTGTCCTGCATGGTGAGTTTTTCATGCAGTCCAGGGACAACAGTTTCTTGCTCAAATGGCTAAACTTTTTTTTATTGTAAATAAACTCCATAATGAGCTTCTTTAAATTCCATCATTCTCTTCGAAGCAATGGGTACTGCCAGGAGCAGACATGTCTCATTGTCCAGAAAAGTCTAAGTACTTAGAACATTTAAATATGCTATATTCTGTAGAACTTTGAAGTGTTTGAAGGTTACCTATATATCTGAGATATCTCTCTATATACCTAGAAAATCTAATAAACATGACTATAAGTTTAACTATTATAGATAACTATTAACTTGCATTAACTATACATTGCATTTTTAAATGAGTTACATTAAAATGTCTTTAAGAAGGGTTGAAATGTACATATACTATAGCAAAATTGACCTTAAATTTGTATCAATAAACCAAAATCCATACCAATGTATTTTGTGATTAACCGATGTTGCTTCTTTTTAAGTCCATTCAATTATTGACCTTGTCATTTCTATATTTAGTCAGTTTTTAGAAAGATTGACTGTGACCATTAACCATTTATAATCAACCCTCTAAATAAAAACAAACATTCATAAATAACATTTTGTGAATTTGGGCATAGTTTTCTATACTGCTTCCTGCTAATTAAGGGCACTGGTAGTCTATGGGGATCCTGAGGAAATTTAGAATTATGGTCAAGTCTTGACTGGGTTAATTTGTCAATCTCAGCCAGTAGCATTGAAGTTGTTGGATCATCTTGCAATCATTCCCATTGGAGATTTTTCAGAGGCTCTTGCTCAATCAAATCATACTAACCCAAAAGTAATACATAGGTTCTCATCTTCTGTGGAAACAAAAGTAGAAACTTTTTTTGAAAGCAACATAGCCTTAGACACAAATTTTGAAGTCAAGATACATTTAAAATATGTATGTTGGTTTAGCTTAGCAGCCTCCATAATCAGGTGTGTGTCTGTAGTTAGCTCATTAACAGTCAAAGAATTCAAAGAAAATATAATAACATACATAATCCAAGTGCTTTGTTTATTTTTCATTTTTATGTAGCCTGTTTTATTTATATTATTATTATCTCTTTAAGGAAATTTTTTAAAGTATTTGTTTCATTTCATAATGGCTTATATTTTTTTCCTTTTCTTTCTTCAACCTACATATATATCCTACATATATATGTTTAAGTACATCATAACCTATTTAGAGTCTTTTCTGTTTGAATTTGTTTTTACTGTGGTTCTTAACCCTTTGTATATGTGAACAAAATGTTGACCTTCCCACAGCATGATGGCTGCTTGTGCTTTATGGTGATAACTTAAGCCTTCAGGCAACTTCTGGGAGAATCCTCTCTTTATAGCAGCCTGGCCCATGTAAGATGCTGTAGGATGGACCAAGAGTGTCTCCCTGAGACAGAGATACTTCTTGTACTGATTGGAGAAAGAGATAGGTAGGTGAATGTGCAAGAATGCATTCGACAACAAAAAAAGCAATATGGTACCACCAGAACCTAGTGGTTCTACAACAGCAAGACTTGAATAACCCAACATAAAAGAAGCAGAGCAAAGTGAACTTAAAATGGCTTTATACATAATATAATATACATAATGAATACATAAAATCACATAACTAAAACAAAAATTCTCACCTGATAAAGGTCTAATAGCCAAAGTATACATACTGAATATAAGAAATTAAATAAAAGAAAAATTCTGATCTGATCAATGTCTAAAATCCAAAATATGCATATTGTACATTAGAATTCAGATAAATAAAACTAAATTTCTCATCTGATAAATGTCTAATATCCAAAATATAAATACTGAATACAAGAAAATGAATAAACCAAATTTCTCACATGATAAAGAATTAATATTCCAAATATATATATTGAAAACAAGAAATCAGATAAATTAAACAAAAATTATCACCTGATAAAGGTCTAATACTCAAAATATACATATAGAACACAAGAAATCAGAAAACAAAACAAAAATTTCATATGATAAAGATCAAATATGAAAAATATACTTACTGAACACAAGAAATTAAATAAAATAAAAATTCTGAACTGATAAAGATCTAATATCAAACATATCCATATTGAACATAATTAGATAAATAAAAAATAATTCTCATCTGATAAAAGTCCTATATCCAAAATATACATACTGAATACAAGAAATTCATTAAATAAAAATTTATAACCTTATAAAGAAAACATATCCAAAATATGCATACTGAACACAAGAATTAAATATATAGAACAAAATTTCTCATCTGATAAAGGTCATTATCAAAATATATATACTGAATTTATGAAATAAGAAAAAACAAAATTCTCACCAGTAGGTCTAATATCCAAAATATGCATATTGAACACAAGGAATTAAACAAAACAAAAATTCTCACCTGCTTAAGGTCTAATATCCAAAATATACACAATGAACAGAATATATCAGACAAATAAATCAAAATTCTCATCAGAAAATGGTCTAATATCAAAAATATACTTATTGAACACAAGAAATTATATAGAACAAAATTTCACACCATTAAATTTCTAATATCCAAAATATACATATTGAATACAAGAAATCAGATGTATGAAACAAAAATTGTCACATGATAAAGGTCTAATATCCAACATACTTTTATTGAACCCAATAAATTAGAATAAACAAAAATTTCACGTGTGAAGTTCTCACATACAAAATACATCTATTAAACAGCAGAAATCAGATAAATAAAACAAAAATTCTCACATGATAAAAGTCTAATAAATAAAATATACATATTAAACACAAGAAAACAGAAAAACAAAACAAAAATTCTCATCTGATAAAGGTAAATATCAAAAATATACATATTTAACACAAGAAATAAGATAAAAAACAAAAATTCTATCTGATAAAGGTCTGATAAACAAACATATATGTGGATTCCAAGAAATCAGATAAATAAAACAAAATTCTCAACTGATAAAGGTCTAACTATAAAACTGTCCATACTGAACACAGGAAATTAAATAAAACAAAAATTCTCATCAGATAAAGGTCTAATAACCCAAATTTACATATTGAAAATAATTAGATAAATAAAACAAAAATACTCATCTGATAAAGGTCTAATATCAGATGTATAGTTATTGAACACAATAAATTAAACACCAAAATCTCCTCTGATAATGTTCTAATATCCAAAGTATAGTTATTGAACACAAGAAATCAGATAAATAAAAAAAAAATTCTCACCTGATAATGGTTTAATATCCAAAATATACATATAGAACACAAGAAATTAGAAAAACATGTTTGTCTTTCTGAGTCTGGGTTAACTCATTCATGATGTTTTTTCTAATTCCATCCATTTGCCTGCAAATCTCATGATGTCATTGTTTTTCTCTGCTGAGTAGTACTCCATTGTGTATATGGACCACATTTTCATTATCCATTCTTCAGTTGAAGGGCATCTAGGTTGTTTCCATGTTCTGGCTATTACAAATAATGCTGCTACAAACATAGCTGAGCATGTGTCCTTGTGGTATGATTGACCATTCCTTGAGTATATGTATGTACTCACTCATAAGTGGATACTAGATGTAAAGCAAAGGATAACCAGAGTAAAACTTACAACTTCAGGGAGGCTACCTAGTAAAGAGAACCCTAAGAAAGTCACAGGGATCACCCAAAAACAGAAATGGATGAGATTTACATGAGCAAACTGGACATGAGGGGAGGGAAATGGAGGGCAAGGGTCTGGGAAAAGAGCTCAGAGGAGCAGAGATCCCAGCTGGATCAAAAACAGAGAGGGAGAACAAGGAAAGAGACACCATGATAAATGAAGACCCAATGGGAATAGGGAGAAGCAGAGTGCTAGAGAGGTCCCCAGAAATCCACAAAGATACCTCCACAATAGACCAATAGAGAGAGTGCCCGAGCAGACCTACTCTTGTGATCGGATGGCCAACCACCCTAACTGTCATGATAGAACTCTCATCCAGTGACTGATGGAAGTAGATGCAGAGATTCATGGCCAAGCTCCAGGTGGAGCTCCAGGAGTCCAATCAGTGAGAGAGAAGAGGGATTATAAGAGCAAGAGATATTGAGACTGTGACTGGAAAAAGCACAGGGACAAATAGCCAAACTAGTGGAATCCTATGAACTATGAACCAATAGCAGAGGAGCCCCTGTAGAACTGGACTAGGCCCTCTGGATAAGTGAGAGAGTTGATTAGCTTGAAATATTTAGGAGGCCCCCAGGCTGTGGGACTGGGACCTGTCCTTAGTGCATGAGCTGGCTTTTTGGAACCTAGGGTCTATGCTGGGAATTTGTTCAGCCTGGGTGAAGGGAGGAGGTGACTGGACCTGTCTCAACTGTTAATCTACCAGGCTCAGTTGAATCCCCAGGGGAGAACTTGTCTTGGATTTGGTGGGAATGGGGCATGGATTGGGGTGGAGGGGTGGGAGGAGGGGGGACAGAGGAATCCTTGGCTGATATGTAAAATTAAATTAATAATTAAAAAATTTAAAAAAATTACAACTCCACCCCAAAAATTAGATAAACAGAACAGAAATTCTCTACTGATAAAGGTCTCATATCCAAAATATACATATTGAACACAAGAAATTGTAAAGCAAAACAAATATTCTCATGTGATGAAAGTTTAATATCAAAAATTTACTTACTGAAGACAAGAAATTAAATAAAACAAAAATTCTCAACAGATAAATGTCAAATATCCAAAATATACATACAGATACAAAGAAATCACATAAATAAAACAAATTTTCTCTTCTGATAAAGGTGTAGTATCCAAAATATACATATTGAACATAATTAGATAAATAAAACAAAAACATTCATCTGATAAAAGTCTATTATGCAAAATATACATATGAAATACAAGAAATTTAAAAAAATCTCATCTGATTAATGTCTAATATCCAAAATACATATTGAACCCAAGAAATCAGATAAATAAAACAAAAACTTTCATCTGAAAAAGGTCTAATATCCAAAATATACATATTGAACAAAGTTAGATAAATAAAACAAAAATTCTCATCTCATAAAAGTCTAATAACTTATAAAGGTTTAATATCCAAAATACATATTGAACCCAAGAAATCAGATAAATAAAACAAAAACTTTCATCTGAAAAAGGTCTAATATCCAAAATATACATATTGAACAAAGTTAGATAAATAAAACAAAAATTCTTATCTCATAAAAGTCTAATAACTTATAAAGGTCTGATAGCCAAAATATACATATTGAACATAGTTAGACAAATAAAACAAGAATTTTCATCTGATAAAGTTCTAATATCGAACAATGTACTTATTGAACACAAGAAATCAGATAAATAACCAAAAATTCTCATTTGAAAAGGACTAATATCCAAAATATACATGTTGAACCCAAGAAAAAAGATAAATAACACAAAAATTTTCATCTGATAAAGGTCTAAGATCAAAAATATATATATAGAACATCATTAGGAAAATGAAAAAATTCTCTTCTGATAAAATTCTAATAACTATAACATATATTGAAATAGGAGATTAAATAAAACAGAAAAATTTATCTGGTAAAAGTCTAATATCCAAAATATATATATTGAACACAAGAATTCAAATAAAACAAAAATTCTCATTTGATAAAAGTCTAGTAACTAAAATATAGTTTTTGAACACAAAAAATTAAATAAAATAAAAATTCTCATCTGATATAGGTCAAATATAAAACAATACATTGAACACAAGAATTCAGATAAACCAAACAAAAATTCTCATCTGAAAAACATCTAATATCCAAAATGTACATATTGATCATAGGAAATCATAAACAGGACAAAGTTTTCATGAGATAAAAGTCAAATATAAAAAATATACTTATTGAAAACAAAAAATTATATAAAAGAAAAATTCTCTGCAGTTAAAGTTCTAATATCCAAAATATATACATTGATGACAAGAAAACAGATGAATAAAACTAAAATTCTCACCTGTTAATGGTTTAATAACCAAAAAAACACATTGAACACCAAAAATCAGTTAACAAAACAAAAATTCTCAACTGATAAAGGTCAAAAATCAAAAATGTATTTATTGTACACAAGAAATTAAATAAAACAATTTTTCCCTCTGAGAACATTCTAATGTCCAAAATATATGTATTGAACACAAGAAGTTCAATAAAACAAAAATTCTCCTCTAATAGAGGTCTAATATCAAAATACATATATTGAACACAAGAAATTAGATAAATAAAACAAAAATTCTGATCTGATATAGATCTAATATCAACAATATCATTATTGAACACAAGAAATTAAATAAAACAAGAATTCCAATCTAATAAGTTTAATACCAAGAATACATATATTAAACATAATCAGAAAAATAAAACTGAAATTCTCCTCTGAGAAAGGAGTAATATCAACAATATACATATTCGACACAAGAAATCATAGAAAGATGAAAATCTCATGTGATAAATGTCAAATATCAAACACATAGCTATTGAACACAAGAAATAAAATAAAACAAAAATTCTCAGCTAATAAGAGTCTAATATCAAAAATATACATATTGAACAAAGAAACTAAATAAAAGAAAAATTACCACTGAAAAAAAGGTCTATCTCCAAAATTTATATATTGAACCTAAGAAATAAAATAAATATAACAAAAATTCACATCTCATATAAGTCGAATATCCAAAATATACACATTGAACCTAAGAAATCAAATAAATCAAAAATTCTATTCTGATAAAGGTTTAATATCCAAATATATAAATTGATCCCAAGAAATCAGAAAAATAAAACAGAAATTATCATCTGATAAAGTTCTAATATCCAAAATATACATATTGAACTGAAGAAACCAGATCAATAAGACAAAAACACTCATCATATAAAGATCTAATATCCAAAATATACATGCTGAACACAAAATATCAGAGTAATATAACAAAAATTATCATCTGATATATGTCTAATATCAAAAATATACATATTGAACATATTTAGATAAAACAAGAATTCTCATATGATAAAGATCTAATAACCTAAATATACATACTGAACACAATAAATTAATTAAATAAAAATTCTCAACTGACAAAGAACTAAAATTCTCACCTGATAAAGGTCTAATATCCAATATATATATATATATTGAACGCAAGAAATTAGATAAATACAACAAAATTTCTCCTCTAATAAAGGTCTAATATACAAAAAAATGCATATTGAACACAAGAAATTAGATAAATAAAAACAATTCTCATCTGATGAATGTCTAATATTCAAAATATATATTTTAAACACTGGACACCAGATAAAACAAAAATTCTAATCTGATAAGGGTCTAATATCAAAAATACTCATATTGAACAACAGAAATTAAATAAAACAAAAATTCTCACCTAATAAAGAACTAATATACAAAAAATGCAAACTGAACATAAAAAATGAAATATACAAAACAAAATTTCTTATCTCATAAAAGTCTAATATCAAAAATATACACATTTAAACCAAGAAGTTAAATAAAACAAAAATTCTCACATGATAAAGTACTGATTTTTAAAATATACAAACTTAAAACAATATTAAATAAATAAAAAATTTGGATTTGATAAAGCTCTAATATCAAATATATATATATTGATCACAAGAAATCATAAAATAAAACAAAAATTCTCATCTCATAAGGTCTAATATCCAAAATATACATTTTGAACATTTTTAGAAAAATAAAACAAAATTTCTTATCTGTTAATGGTCTAATATTCCAAAATACACATACTGAACACAAGAAATTAAAACAAAAATTCTCACCTGACAAAAGTCTAATATGCAAAATATATATTAAAAAAACCAAGAAATCTTCCTAGTCTCATGTGGTCTTTATTTACCATGGTCTCCTATTCCTTGTTCTCCCTCTCTGTTGTTGATCCAGCTGGGATCTCCCGCTCCCCCAAGCTCTCTTTCCCTCAACCCTCGCCTTTCATTACCCCCACTCATGTCCAGGCTGTTCATGTAGATCTCATTCCATTTCTCTGTCATTGGGTGATCCCTGTGTCTTTCTTGGGGTCCTGTTTTCCAGGTAGCCTCCCTGGTGATGTGAGTAGCAGACAAGTCATCCTTGTTTCATGTCTAGTATCTTGCTATGAGTGAGTACATACCATGTTTGTCTTTCTGAGTCTGGGTTACCTCACTCAGGATGATTTTTTCTAGATCCATCCATTTGTCTGTAAACCTCATGATGCCATTGTTTTTCTCTGCTGAGTAGTATTCCATTGTGTATATGTACCACATTTTGTTTATCCATTCTTCAGTTGAAGGGCATCTGGGTTGTTTCCATGTTCTGGCTATTACAAACAATGCTGATATGAACATAACTGAACAAGTGCTCTTATGGTGTGGTTGAGCATTTCTTGGGTATATGCCCAAGAGTGGTATAGCTGGATCTTGGGGGAGATTGATTCCCAATTTTCTAAGAAAGCGCCATATTGATTTCCAAAGTGGTTGTACAAGCTTGCATTCCCACCAGCAGTGGAGGAGAGTTCCCCTAGCTCCACATCCTCTCCAGCATAAGGTGTCTTCAGTGTTTTTGATGTAGAGAGGCCCACAGAAATCCACAAAGATACCCACACAACAGACTGCTGGCAGTGGTCGAGAGACAGCCCGAACTGACCTACTCTGGTGATGGGATGGCCAAACACCCTAATTGTTGTGCTAGAAACCTCATCCAACTACTGAGGGATCTGGATGCAGAGATCCATGACTAGGCCCCGGGTGGATCTCTGGGAGTCCAATTAGCGAGAATGAGGAGGGTTTATATGAGCGAGAATTGTTGAGACCAAGGTTGGATAAAGCACAGGGACAAATAGCCAAATGAATGGAAACACATGAACTATGAACCAATGGCTGAGGGGTCCCCACTGGATCAGGCCCTCTGAATGGATGAGACAGTTGATTGGCTTGATCTGTTTGGGAGGCATCCAGGCAGTGGGACCAGATCTTGTGCTCATTGCATGAGTTGGCTGTTTGAAACCTGGGGCCTATGCAGGATTGTTTAGCTCGGCCTGGGAGGAGGGGACTAGACCTACCTGGACTGAGTCTACCAGGTTGACCTCAGTCTGTGGGGAAGGCTTTGCCCTGGAGGAGATGGGAATGGGGGGGGGGGGGTCGGGGGGAAGGTGAGGGGGACGGGAGGGGGGAGAACAAGGGAATCCGTGGCTGATATGTAGAACTGAATTGTATTGCAAAATAAATTAATAAAAAAAAAAAAAGGAAAAAAAAAAAAACCAAGAAATCACATAAAAGAAACAAAAATTCTCACCTGATAAAGGTCTAATATCCAAAATATATGTATACTGTACACAAGAAATTAAATAAAAGAAAAATTTTAATCTGATAAAGGTCTAATAATAAAAATATACATATGGAATATAATTAGATAAATAAAACAAAAATTCTGATCTGAAAAAGGTCAAATATCCCAAATATACCTATTGAACACAAGAAATTCTAAAAACAAATGAAAATTCTCATCTGATAAAGGTTTAGTATGCGAAATATACATAATGAACACAAGAAATGAGATAAAATGAAAAATTCTTATCTGATAAAAGTCTAATAGCAAAAATGTACATACTGAAAACAGTAAATTAATTAAAGCAAAAATTATTATCTCAGGAAAGTCTAAATCCAAATCATACATACTGAACAGGATATTAACAAAAACAAAAATTCTAACCTGATAAAAGTATAATATTCAAAATATACATATTTAATACAAGATATCAGATAAATAAAAGGAAAATTCTCATCTGATGAAGGTCTAATATGCAAAATATACATAAGGAACACAGGAAATCAGAAAAAGAAAACAAAATGTGCATGTGATAATGGTCTAATAAGAAAAACATACTTATTGAACAGAAGAAATTAACCAAAAAAATTTCTCTTCTGATAAAGGTCTCACATCCAAAATATATATGTTGAACATAAGAAATCATAAAAAATTAAAGAAAAATTCTCATCTGATACTGGTGTAACATTGAAAAAATACATAATGAACACAAAAAATAAGATAAAGTGAAAATTCTCATCTGATTTATATCTAATGTCAAAAATACACATACTGAACACAAATAATTAAATAAAACAAAAATTCTCACCTGATAACAGTCTAATATCCAAATATTCATATTGACTACAATAAATCAGATAAATAAACCAAAATTTCTCACCTGATAAAAGTTTAATATCAGAAATATACACATTGATCACAATAAATTTCAAAAATAACAAAAATTATCAGCGACAGGTTTAATATTCAAAAAATATATATTGAACACTAGAAGTCAGTTAAATAATATAAAATTCTCATTTAATGAAGGTGTAATATCCAAAATATCCATATTGAACTCAAGAAATTAATTAAAACAATATTTCTCACCTGAAAAAGAACTTATATCCAAAATATACATATTCAAGCAAAGAAATCAAATAAATAAACAAATTTTCTCATCTGATAAATTTTGAATATCCAAATATTACTTACTGAACACTAGAATTTAAATAAAAAACATTGTCATATACTAACAGTCTAATATCCAAAATATCATATGGAACACTAGAAATCAGATGAATAACACAAATATTCTCATCTGATAAAAGTCTAATGCCCAAATTATACATATTGAACACAAGAAAATAGATAAATAAAACAAAAATTCTGTTCTGATAAAACAATATACCTACTGAACACAAGAAATTAGATAATTAAAAAAAATTCTCATATGTTAAAGGTCTAATATCCAAAATATATATATTGAACAGTAGGAATCATATCAATGAAAGAAAATTCTCACCTGAAAAAGGTCTAATATCCAAAATATACATGCTGAACACCAGAAATTATATAAAATAAAATCCTCTTCTGGTAAATGTCTCATATCAAAAATATGATTAGGGATCATAACTAGAAAAAAAAACAAAAATTCTCATTAGGTAAAAGTCTAATATCAAAAATATACAAATTGAACCAACAAGTCAGATAAATAAAATGAAAATTCTCATATGATAAGGGTATAATATCAAACATATACATACTGAACATAAGAAATTAAGTAAAACAAAAATTTTCATTTCATGAAATTCAAATGTCCAAAATATACATACTGAACATGAGAATGCATATAAACAATACAAAAATTCTTATCTGATAAAGGATTAATATTGAAAATAGACATACTGAACATAACTAGATGAATAAAATAAATAATCTCATCTGATACAGGTCTTATATTCAAATATACATATTGAAAACAAGAAATTAGATAAAATAAAAATTCTCACCAGATAAATAACTAGTATCCAAAATATACATATTCAAAAAAGAAATCAATTAAATAAAACAAAATTTCTCATCTGATGAATGTCTAATATCAAAAATACACCTCTTAAAGACAAAATTCAGATAAATAAAACAAAAATTCTCACCTGAGAAAGGACTAATATCCAAAATATACACATTGATCCCAAGAAATCATGTAAATAAAACAAAAATTCTCAAGAGATAAAGGTCTAATATCCAAAATATCCATATGGAACAAGAGAAATCAGAAAAAAACAAAAATTTTCACGTGACAAAGGTCAAAAATCAAACATATACTTATTGAACACAAGAAATCAGATACATAAAATAAAAATTCTCATTTGATGAAGGTCAAATATCAAAAATATACATATTGAACACAAAATATGATATGAATAAAACAAAAAATCTCATCTGATAAAGGTAAAAAATCCAAAATATACATATTGAACATAATTAGATAAAAATATTCTCATCTGATAAATAACTAATATCCAAAATATATATGTGGAACACAGGAAATTAGATAAAACTAAAATTCTCACCAGTAATGTTCTAATATCAAAAATGTAAATATTGAAAATGAAAAATAGGATAAAATACTAAAATTCAAACCTGATAAAGGTCTAATATCCAAAACACATATTGAACACAAAAAATCAAATCAATAAATCAAAATTTCTCACCTGAGAAAGGACAAATATGCAAAATATTCATACTAAACACAAGAAATTAACTAAAAAAAAATTCACATCTGATAAAGGTCTAATATCGAAAATATGCATATGGAATGTAATTAGATAAATAAAGCAAAAATTCCCATCTGATAAAAGTCTAATAACCAAAATATACATACTGAACACAAGAAAATAGGTAAGTAAAAGGAAAATTCCCATCTTATAAATGTCTATTATCCAAAATATACATATTGAACACAAGAAATCAGATAAATAAAATGAAATTCTCATCTGATAAAGGTCTAATATCAAAAATATACACACTGAGCACAAGAAATTAAATAATAAAAATTCTCACCTGATAAAGAACTAATATCCAAAATATGCATACTTGAACACAGCGAATCAAGTATATAAAACAAAAATTCTCATCTCATAAAAGTTTAATAACAAAAATATACCTATTGAACCTTAATTAGATATATAAAACAAAAACTGCCACTTGATAAATATCTAATATCTTTAATATACATACTGAACACAAGAAGTCAAATAAAACAAAAATTCTCATCTGATAAAGTATTAATATCAAAAATATGCATGCTGAGCACAAGAAATCAAATATATAAAACAAAAATTCTGATCTGATAAAAGTCTAATATCCAAAATATACATATTGAACTTAATGAGATAAATAAAACAAAAATTCTCATCTCTTAAAGGTTCAATATACAAAATATACATACTTAACACAAGTAATAAAATAAAACAAAAATTCTGATCTAATAAAGGTTTAATATAAAAAGTATACATATTGAACACAAGAAATTAGATAAATAAAACAAAAATCTCATCTGTTAAAGGTCTAATATCAAAATATGCATATTGAGCACAAAAAAGTCAAACAAATCAAATGAAAATTCTAAATAGATAAAGGTCTAATATCAAAAAGTGCATATTGCACATGAGAAATTAGATAAAACAAAAATTTTCATCTGATAAATGTCTAATATTCAAAATATATATACTGAAAATAAGAAATTAAATAAAACAAAAATTCTCATCTGAAAAAGGTCTAATAACCAAAATATACATATTGAACATAATGAGATAAATAAAACAAAAATTCTCATTTGTTAATGATCTAATGTCCAAAATATACTTACTAAACACAATAAATTAAAAAAAAACAAAAATTCTCATTTGATAAAGGCCTAATATCCAAAATATACATATTAAATGAAAGAAATCATAAAATAACACAAAAATTCTCCTCTAAAATAGGTCTTATATCCAAAATATACATATTGAACACAAGAAATCAGATCAATATAATTAAAATTATCCTCTGAAAAGGGCTAATATCAAAAATATATATACTGAACATAAGAAATTAAATAAAACAAAAATTCTCTCCTGAAAAAGAACTAATAACCAAATTTATATACTGAACAAAGAAATCAAATATATAAAACAAAAATTCTCACATTATAAAGGTCTAATATGCAAAATACATCTATTGAATATAATTAGAAAAAGAAAACAAAAATTTTAATTTGAAAGAAGTCTAATATCCAAAATATACATACTGAAAACAAGAAATTAAATAAAACAAAAATTCTCATCTGATAATGGTCAATATCCAAAATATACAAAATTAAAAACTAGAAATCAGGTAAATAAAAAGAAAATTCTCATCTGATAAAAGGCTAATATCAAAATTATACTTATTGAACACAAGAATTTAAACAAAACATATATTCTCATTTGATGAAGGACTGATATCCAAAATATACATATTTAACACAAGAAATCACATAAATACAATGAAAATTCTCATCTTATAAAAGTTATTATACAAAATATACATATTGAGCAGAAGACAAGAGATAAATGAAACAAATATTCTCATCTGATAAAGGTCTATTGTCCAAAACATACATAGTGAACACAAGAAATCAGATAAATAAAACAAAAATTCTGATCTCATATAGATCTAATATCCAAAATATCCATTATGAACACTAGAAATTGAATAAAATCAAAACTCTCACCTAATAATTGTCTAATATCCACAATATACATACTGAACACAAGAAGGTAAATAAAACAAAAAAATCTCACCTGATAATTGTCTAATATCCAAAATATGCATATTTAACATAATTAGACAAGTAAAACAAAAATTCTCATCTGATAAATGTGAAAAATCCAAAATATATATATTGAGCACAAGAAATCAGGTAAATGAAACAAAAATTGTAATCTGATAAAGATCTAATATCCAAACTATACATATTAAAAATAATTAGATAAATAAAAACAAAAATTCTCATCTGATAAATGTCTAATATCAAAAATATACGTATGAAACAAAAAAAATCAGAGGAACAAAGCAGAAACTCATCTCATGAAGGTCTAAAATCAAAAATGTACTTATTGAACACAACAAATTATATACAACAAAAATTCTCTTCTGATAAAGGACTAATATCTAAATAATATATATTTAACACAAGAAATCAGATAAGTAAAACAAAAATTCTCATCTGATAAAGGTATAATATCCAAAATATACATACTGAACCCAGAAAACCATATAAATAAAGCTAAAATTTTCATCTGATGAAGGACTAATATCAAAAATATACATATTGAATCAAAATATATGAAAAAGAAAACAAAAATTCTCAACTAGTGAAGGTCTAATATCTAAAAAATACATATTGAAGACAAGAAATTAGAAAAACAAAACAAAAATTCTCATGTGATAAATGTCTAATATCAAAAACATAATTATAGGATACAAGAAATTAAATAAAACAAAAATTCTCATCTGATTAAGGTCTAATATCCAAAATATGCATATTGAACACAAGAAAACAGATTAAAAAAACAAAAATTCTCATAAAGGTCTAACATCCAAAACATACATATTGAACATGATTAGATAAATAAAACAAAAATTCTTTTCAGATGAAGGTCTAATATCCAAACTATAAATATTTAACACAAGAAAAAAAAAACAAAACAAAAATTCTCATGTGGTAAAGGTCTAATATCTAAACTATACATATTGACCACAAGACATCAGCTATATAAAACAAAATTCTTTAGCTACATGATGGTATGTTCCATTTGTTTATGCTGCATTTGGTATTTGTTATATTTATATGATTTCAGGACAGACAACTTTGTCTTGGATAACCAACTAGGAGGCTCATTTCTGGGAAAAAAATTTCTTCTCTCAATAGTCATTGGTTTCCTATAGTACTCTGTCTAGGGAGAGAGTCTTATTTGAACCCCCTCCCAAACCTTCTATGTTAGTATACCTGCAAGCAAAGTTTTCTTCTTCACATGAGATCTTCTTGTGAGGCTCAGGGTCTGTCTACCTTGCCACTGTGGCTTTGGCTTCCTACCTCCTGTATGATTCCAGGGTCCTGTGGTTGCAGTGGATGGGCAGATCTGCTGTGTTCACTGGCCTTGATCTTAGAGCAGCTTTCCAGTTTAGCTGCCAAGCACTCCTCATTCTACCTCTTCCCTCAAAACTGAGGTGACCATAGGATTTCAGAGTCCACTAAGAGAATGTTTGAAAGGACCTTTCCAGGGAGGGGGTAATTTCTGTGAGCTTGTTGTGTGAGTGTGTCTGTGAGGGACTTACCTGAGAGTGCATCTGGAGATTGCTGTGCTTGTGAGGAGAGGACTGGAGGAATTTCTGTTGAGTTTGCCTCAGGGAGAGGTTGTGTTTAGTAGTTGATTGGCGGACTTGGCTCAAGGAGGCCAGAAGGCAGGGCTGCACAAGCTCACAGGCCCTGTGTACCAACCCAGCTCTTGTGTTGCCTATCTTACACATCTGTGGACCTGAAGGAGGTCTTCATGGAGTGTCATCATTTGCAGCCTTGATCATTTGCAGCCCTGGAACTAGTCCCTGGAGATCCCCAGGATTTGAATTGAGCCTGGCAAGGAGTCAATCAATGCTGCTGCTGAAACCCAGAGAGGTGGAAGTCTTAGTGCTGCTGCTATAGCTGTTAGGACTTGTAGGGTGCAGGTAATAACCCAGGAATAGCTTGCCATGGTCATATAGGTGAGAACCTGATGCAGGAAAAGTGAGGCAAGTGTCCACATACCCGTTTTAAGGACTTTCCTGCCACCAGGTTGCCTTCTGATCCTAGACCCTCTAAGTCAGTCTTTAGACCCTTCTTTGAGTCCAAACACCTTCCAAAGAATTCCTGGTTACCAGCTGCTTTGCAGAGCTTTCCAAGGGGGCCTCCATTGACTTCTGAGACTTCATAAATTTCTAGACTCTTAGAATGTTCTGAGACAGCATGGGTGATCCTCACAGGTGAAATCCTTGGTAAAACTGGACATGTTATAAGGTAAATAAACTCATAAATGTTGTTTTGAGGCATTTGCAATTTTGTATTTAAAACTTTTATTATATTGGATACTATCAGAATTATGGAGCTTGTTGATATTATAAATTATTGCTGTTTTTTTTTTTTAGTTGAGGATCGAACCCAGGGCCCTGCACTTGCTAGGCAAGTGCTCTACCACTGAGCTAAATCCCTAATGCCGACTGCTATTTTTATAGATTGTGGTTTTGGTCTGTTGGAAAGAATTGTGGTAATTCCAGTAATAATGGCAAAGACCTGCCAAACAACTGACAACAAATGCTGGAGAGGAAGTGGGGGAAAGAGTAATGTCATGAGCAAGAAGGTAGATATGTGTAGTTAGTGTGACAAAAGTTATATTTTATGATGCTGATGGTCATCACACAAAGTTCACACTCCCGATTCCTAACAAAGGTCCTAAGCCTCCTTCCTCAAGGCTGCCCATCTGTTCTGAGTATGTTTGCTGCAAGTTAGGTCCAGTCTCTAACAGACATCTGTTTTGAGGGTCAAGATCTTGGGATAGACTTTCCAGATGCTGAATAGATCAGGGTGCTGTCTTTCCAGATGAACAGAGCAGAGCATTGCTCTTGATTTCTGCTTATATACTGTTCAGTGTGTGTCATGGGGTTCTAGGACTGTGTCTGATTGTCTTGAGTGAGTGATGTTACTGGGTTCTGCTTATCAGGTACAGCTTTGGGTGTAGTGAAGTTACTGACTAAGCTACTTTTACTTGTCTAAAAGACCTTTCTCTTACAATGCTCATTCCAATTAGGCTTCTGATACACATATATACATTTGACCATGATTAACAAATAATACACCAGGATTCTTTGGAACTAATAATGGTATAGCTTCTCATTATGTACCTAAAAATCAGAAACATAAAAGTTTAACCTGTAAAAGGTATTGGCAGCAAAGTTATTAAAACTGTCATCTCAAAAAACATAATTGATATTGAAGAAGTGCATAACGAGACTCCCTGTTCACTTTGAGGACAAGGAGCAACCTTGTCATTATTCCTACATTGGGTTAAATAGAAGCTGAATATTTCACTTAATCTATCATGGGGACTTAGGTGGACCCTACTAAAATTTTCATGGTCTAATAAATTATGGTATAGAAACAAACTTATACTGTTAGTCTTTCTCAATATAATGGGTTCATTGTTTTCTCACACAGGACATATCATATTTCTTTGTGAACATTAATACTTAGTACCTGTGGTAGTCTGGATGTAATTTTTACCCATAAACTCATAGGGATTGGCACTATTAGAAGGTGTGACTTTGTTGGAGGAAGTGTGTCACTGTGGAGGTGGGCTTTGAGGTCTCATATATGTTTAAAACATGCCCAGTGTCGCAAATTACCTATAGATCATGATGTAAATGCCCAGCTCCCTCTTCAGCACCATGTCTGCCTATATGCTGCTATGTTGCACCATGATGATAATGGACTAAACCCCTGAAAATGTAAGCCACCCAATTAAATGTTTTTCCTTTCTAAGAGTTACCATGTTCATGGTGTCTCTTCACAACAATAGAAACCCTAACTTTGGCAGTACATGGTTCATTACTCTTTAGAGAGGAAATACTACAAGAAACACTGCTAATTTTGCTTTTGATAGAATTGTATTATCTATAGGCTTAAGTAGTTGTTCTTCCTGTGTTAACAGAAATCCTAGTAATCCACTGTAGTCATTCTTTATTTCATGTAACATACAACAACACTTATTTAACTCAAAGTGTTGGTAGCACAATAAATAATAGTAAAATTGTTTATCAATGATCTCCTATTATTTTGATTCTAGTAAAATTAAAAATAGAGTGATAATCCAAAATTTCAATACAATACTTTGAAAATTTCCAACTATTTTAGAAAAACATTCTTAAAATTTCATTGGGTTGCTGGTAGCTGGAATGGTTACTTTCATAGGTATTATTTGAGGTTCCACAGTTGGAGTCTTAGCATTAAACAAAATCTGTAAATACATAAATTTAAAAATAAATTAGTGAAAATGTTTCTAAATTAGAAGAAGTTGAAGAAAAGATGGATATTAATTTCATAGAATGATTGGAAGGAGGAAAACAATCTTGGAATGGAAACAGTATAAAATTTCTCCCACTTCCAGATCCCTTGAATTTAAGTGACTATAAAGACCATTGTTTGGAAGGACCTTCTTGTTCAGAAAACTGACATGCTGTGTGTGTGTGTGTGTGTGTGTGTGTGTGTGTGTGTGTGTGTGTGTGTGTGTGTGTCTGTTTCTGTGTGTTACTGAGGAATGTTTTACTAACATATTCACTACCTAGACCTAACTGGCTTGAATTTAAGGAGAACTGCTTGGCTCTGCTACCATACTAAGCTATATTTATTTCTGAGGACTGATTTGACAGGGACCAGTGGCTGACACCTGAAATGACTTTAAGAGATATTGTCCTGAACCATAAGACCTCAGCTGAGATTAAACTGGGCACTTCAATGCATTTTGGAAAAGGACTTCAGAATGACACAATATAAATCAGAATTGGAATTTTATTTTGAGACCGTGTTTCTCTGTGTATCACTAGCTGTCCTTGAACTCAGACTACAGATGAGGTTGGCCCCAAACTCTCATACCTTTGCCTGCCCCTGCTGCCCAAGTATTGGAATAAAAGTTGTGGGCCACATCATCCAATTGTAACTCTACTATTTATTTGACTGTTTGTGTCTATGTCCTCATTTATGTGTGGAAAGGCGTGCGTGTGTGTTGTGGTTTGGGTATAATAGAGAACATTTTAGGTGTCGGTCCTTTCCCTTCATCATGTTTGAGACAGAGTCTCTTCTTTACTCTCACATGTAAAAAAATGTCTGCCTTTTATCTTGTCTTAAAATTACTGAATTAAAAGTATGCATTGTGGCAACTGTTTTTATAATACAGAAGTAAAGGGATGGTTGCAAGGTGAGTATTTATTTGTTAAACCCTTTTCACACCCCTGAAGTTTATCAAGTAGAGATTTTTGAGTGCACCTGTTTTGAGACACATTCTAGTCCTGTCTGACCTCAAACTTACTAAGTAGTAGACAGGCTAGGCCTGAAACTTGAAGAGATTCACCTGTTTCTGCTTCATGTGACCAGATGTGGATTAAAAGAGATTTTTATTATGGACTTAGCACAGATATTGGTAGGAAGCAGGGAATTTGATAAGCATCATCTTGTGAGGGAGAGGCACACTGAATTAATACAGAGCCTTGTTACAGTTTTGGTGATTTTGTAAGTCCCATTTCAGTGAGTTTTTAGGGAGCTTGCCCGTGTTTGTATCTCTCTCTTCTCTGTGTCTCTCTGTTTCTCTGTCTCACTCCTTTTCTTTGATACCCCAAGGAGTACAATTAACAAGGGAGAGACATGTAAGAAAAATTTCATAGATAGAGTTATTTAAACCCTTTGAGAATGAAGCCTCACCTGTCTGAAACAGAGATACAGGATTTGTTGTCTTCCCTCAGTGTCCACATTTAAAATCTTCTTTTTTTATTTTTATTTATTCTTCTGTCATACAATACATCCCAACTGTAGTTTTCCCTTCCTCCACTCCTACAAGTCTTCTCCATTGCTCTCCTTTTTACCAGATCCACTCTTCCTCCATTTCCCTTCAGAATAGAGCAGATATCCCAGGGCTATCAATCAAACCCTGCATAACATGTGACAATAAACCTAAGCAGGAATCCTCATATCAAGACCAGATGAGGCAAGCTAGTAGGCAGTAAAGGATTTCAAGAGCTGGCAAGAGAGTCAGAGACACCATCCACTTCCACTGTTAGGAGTTGAACAAAATCACCAAGCTATACATTGGTAACACATATGCAGAGGAACTGGTGTGGACTCATGCAGGTAGTAATTGCTGTTTCAGTCTCTGTGAGTCCCTGTGAGCCCTGCTTAGTAGATTGTCTGGGCTGCGTTCCTCTCTGTGTTTTAGTTAGGAAATTTTTTTTGAAAATCTTTTCTGGGCTTTTGAGCTGAGATATTTCTCCTTTTATTCCTATTATTTTTAGGTTTGGTCTTTTAATAGTGTTCCTGATGTCCTGAGTGTTATGTCTCAGGAAATTCTTTGATTTAACATTTTCTTTCATTGATATAGCCATCTCTTCTCTCATATCTTCACAGCCTGGAATTCTCTGTTCCATGGGTTATAGTCTTTTGGTGAATCTTACCTCTGTAGTTCCTGTTCAATTAGCTAGATGTTCATTTAGAGAATTCCTTCAGTTCACATTTCTTTAATTGCTTCTACTTCCATTTTCAAGTCCTGAAGAGATTCATTTACTTCTATCAACTGATTGTTTGTCTTTGGCTTTCTTTAAGGGATTTGTTAAATTTTTCCAATATTACATTTATCCTCTCTCTGCTGTCTTTACAGGGATTCTTTCACTTCCTCTATAAGGACTCCTATCATCTTTATAAGTTTGTCTTAATTTTCCTTCACCCATGATGGAATATCCAGGGCTTGCTGTAGTAGGATAGCTGGAATCTGGTAGTGAAATATTGTTCCTGCTGTTATTGATTATGTTCTTATGCTGGTGTCCAGGTATCGGGATTTGAGGTGATTGTGGGTCTAGGTGCTGATTTCTCAGTTTGTCTTTTTTGGATGGGTGTTTTATTCCTTGGTTTCTATTTGTTCTTTGTTCTTCTTTTCTGTGTGTTCTATGATTGAACAGGGGTTCTCATCCCAAGTTGGGGCCTTGAAATCTTGTAGTGTGACCTTTGTTCCAGCTGTGAGTATCTGCCCAAGTTTGTGGATGACAAAAGGGAAGAGAGGAGGAAGTTTGGGGATAGGGTTGAGATGGCCCCGAGAAAGTAGTGGAAGTCATTGCACAGGTGGCCTACATGGACATCTGGCAGATTGTATGTCCTTTGTTAGAGAAAGAATTCAACACAAGTTGGAGGCTACAACACAGATAAAGAGAGAATTGGGATTGAGGATAGTGTTGGGGGGTTATTGTAAGAAGGCAGGAGGTCCAAAAGTGAGCAGCTTACATGGATTTCTGGTGACTGGCATGGCCTCTGGTCGAGCAGGGGCTCTTTATCTTAAGCTATTTACCTGTTTTTCTGGATTGTGAGGCTACATTTTAGGAGAGGATATCTATCCGATTTGGGGTTGAGGACATGGTTTTGGGAATGGCAGCTGTAGGGTTGGTGGAGGATTGTGTCTGTGGGAATGTGGGGATGGAGGAAGTTTCATGGGCTGGTGTCCTGGTTACCTGATCTTCTGGCTGGTGTGACATGCACATGAACAGGCTATGTCTGCTTGTATTGGGGGCTGGAACACAGACATATTCCTTTTTCTGAATGGAAATATATCCTGTGCCATTGTATTTTGGAAATCCTTGTCTCTTGATTTGTACAAGATGTGACAGTCAAGAGATTTTCTTGAGTGTCAGAAGAGACTCGACATTTGAGCTGTTTAGGGCTGTTACTGATTATGGGGATCATTGTACTTAGCTTAACTTCATTGCCATTTTTTCTTTTCTCTTGGTATTTATTCTTCTCTCATATAATACATCCTAACTGCAGCTTCCCCTTTCTCCACTCCTTCCTGTCACCCCCCGCCCAAAATCTTCATTCCTTCAAATCCACTGCTACTCCATTTTCTTCAGAAAATATTAGGCATATCAACCAAACACATCCTAACAAGGTGCAATAAGGCTAGGCAAAAGCACTCATATCAAGGCTGGACAATGTACCCCAATAGGAGGAAAGGGGTCCCAAGTGCAAGCAAATGAGCCAGACACAGGACACCTATAGTTAGTAGTACCACAAACACAATAAGCTAAACAACCATCACATGTATGCAGAGGACCTGGCACAGAACCATGCAGGCTTCATGATTACCATTTCAGTTTCTCTAAACTGCTATGCACCCTGATTTGTTGATTCTATGGGCCAAGATCTCCTTGTTTTCACAAGCCTTCTGTATCCTACAATATTCATTCTCTCCTTCAACAGGATTCTTAGAGCTCTTCCTCATGTTTGGGTAAGGATCTCTGCATGTGCTCCCATCATCTACTGAAAGAAGCCTCTCTAATGACAATTAGGTTAGGCACAAATCTTTTTTATAACAGAATATAGTTATAGATCATCTCATTGTATTTTCCTTGGTCAGTTGTACTTGGTTCTTTCTTAGTTTTCTGAGCCATCCTATTCCAGTTCCTTTCCATCTAGGCATTGTCAGGCATGGGCCTCCTGACATAGATTGGGCAACAATTTAGACTAGTCATTCATTGGTTAGACACTCTGAGCCACCATTGCTCCAGCATATCTTTCAGGCAGGACAAGTGTTAGCTGAGTGTTTTGTGTCTAGCTTGGTGTCCTAATCCTACCACTGGGAGTGTTGTGTGGTTACAGAAGATGGTTGGTTCAGCCTCTGTATTCTTTTTGTTTGTTTGTTTGTTTATTCTGTGTATAGCTTTTGGAGCCTGTCCTAGAACTCACTTTTTAGGGAAAGCTGGCCTCAAACTCACAGAGATCTGTCTGCCTCTGCCTTCTGAGAACTGGAATTAAAGGTATGTGCTATCACTACCCAGCCAGCCTCTGAATTCTTGATAACTAGGACTCCTCACTAGGGTCACCCTATTAGGTTCCATGAAGTTTGCAATGCACTGTGTCCATGTCTCCTGCTAAAATCTCCCCTAATCCAGTTATCTTTCCCTGTCTTCTCCTCTGTCTCTTCCTTACTCACTTGACGAATCCTGTTCCCATCTCCAACTGTCTCCAGTGCACCCACAAAATCTATTCTATATTCTTCTCCCAGTGAGATTCATAATATACCCTAGAGCTGCTCTTCTTACTTAGCCTCTATGCATCTGTGGATTGTACTGTGATTAACTATGTTTATTGTGAGTGTACTTTACTTAACAGGTAATTTTCATGTATGAGTGAGTACAACATGTTTGTCTATGTGCTTCTGGGTTTTCTCAAAAAGATAATAAAGAACTCTAGAAACTAAACAGCAAACCAAATAATGCAATTATAATGGGTTATACCTCTAAATAGAATTCTCAGTAGAAGAATCTAAAGTGCCTGAGAAACACTTGAAAAAATGTTCAACATCCTTAGCCATCAGGCAAATGCATATTGAAACTACTTTGAGCTTTCGTCTTACACTTGTAAGAATGGTCAAGATCAATAACACAAGTGAAAGCTAATGTTGGAAAGGATATGGAGCAAGGGAATTCATTGCTGTCACAGGTTCAAATTTAGACAGGCACTGTGGAAATCAATATGATATCCTCAGATAATTGGGAGTCAATCTACCTCAAGATCCAGTTATATCTCTTTTGTACATATACCCAATGTTACTCTTCCATCTTACTACAAGGACAAATGCTCATCTAGATTCTATCGGACTTGGACCTGATTACACACTTGTCTATCTTATTTCTTCTTTGTAGTTAGTTCATACAATTACTCTCATGTGTACTCTGTACTGTTGTTTTGTTTACTTGTCTGTGTATGTTTGTTAATTGGCATTTTTCTTGCAAGGTGATTCCCCTTTAAAAGGGTACAGAATTGAGAGAGGTGAACACCCTCTTCAGTTTTCTTCTAAAGTGATTTGGTGATTACATTATAACAACTATGCAATGGAGTAAGATAGTGAGCACCAGAATTGTATGACTATAGTGTCAAAGAATTATACATTTACAATGTTGTCAGTATCATGCTTTCTGTTGTTCACATGTATGGATTGTTTTAGAATGCAGTGACCTGGCCGGGCGGTGGTGGCTCACACCTTTAATCCCAGCACTTGGGAGGCAGAGCCAGGCAGATCTCTGTGAGTTCAAGGCCAGCCAGGGCTACCAAGTGAGTCCCAGGAAAGGCGCAAAGCTACACAGAGAAACCCTGTCTCGAAAAACCAAAAAAAAAAAAAAAAAGAATGCAGTGACCTATGATGATGTGCATGTCAACTTCACTTGGGAAGAGTGGACTTTGCTGGATACTTCCCAGAAGAATTCTACAAACAGGTGATGATTGAGACCTACTGGAACATCACTACTATAGGTAAGACAGTGTATTTTCCTTCACATTTTAAAATAGGTGGACAACTCTTTCTTGGTTTTGGATGTTCCTGTGTAATTTGATTGAGAATGAAGAGTGAGGTAAATAAATCAGGCATGTTTCTAAGATTCACTGAAGATAGTAACATAAATATACAATGTTTTCAATAATATAAATTTTCTGGTACTCTATTTTAGGATACAGTTGGGAAAATCAAAATATTGACGAACATTTTCTAAATTCTAGACAACATGTATGGTAATTTTCTTGTGCAAGCTGATAAAAATATGCCTGTGAAGAAATCATATTGTGTCCTGGAAATTTTAAACAAAAGCAACAGTGTAAATAAGTACCACTTAAAATGCATTGATGATTATTAAATTCTCACAAAAACATAAATCTTAATTTCAGGTTGGTGAAATGCATTTGCAGGGTGTTCTTTTAAGAACAATGTCAAACAAACAATTCCCCAAAAGATATCACCATTAAAATCATAACACTATGAGAGCTATGCTGTAGAACTGTCAGTCTTTTTATTTCATAACATTCATATTACAAAAGTTACATACAGTGAAAAGGTGATGAGTATATTGTCAAAGCTTTCTATTAAGCAAATAGTCCATAGTAAAGCTAGTGTAACTCATATACTTGTTGTGACTGTGCTGTTTATTGAGTGGGGCAGTTAGAGTCAAAAGTCAAGGGATGTTGTTGAGGAGAAACCTTAATCCCTAGTCCACAAGTCTATGAGGACAGAAAGTCAAACAGAATTCAATGGGGAAATCTATTATCTGCTATTCTTCCTTTACTAGCTATATCACATGTCGTTACGGAAACAAGCCATGTGAGCATAGGAATAAGGAAGACAAAGATACCTCATTCTTATAAAATCAGAAGATATGTAGCAGTATCCACATTGAGTATACTTGTTGAATTTGATTAAAGTATACAAGTAATTGATTTTCTATCTTCATTGTTAATGTATTAACAAAATCACACTACAGAGAAGCCCTATGAGTACTAGGACTGCTTAAATAAAACATGGGTGTAAAAACAATGATGAAATCTTAAGAACTGATTCCTCTTTACAATTAGACCAAATTTAAATTTAATTCATATAGATATAAAGAGTCAACAGTGTAATGATTATGGTAAAGATTTTACATGTGCTTGCAGGCATGAAAGAAGTCAAACTGGAGAGAAGAAACCTTTCATATATACTGAATGTGGTAAAACCGTTGTATATGAGAGTCATCTTCAAAGGCATGAAAGTGCACCTATAGGAAAGAAACGATTTCAATGTAATCAGTGTGTTAAAGCCTTTGCACATCACAATAATCTTCAAAGGCATAAAAGAACACATACTGGACAGAAACCCTATGAATGTAATCAATGTGGTAAAGCCTTTGAACGGCATGATAATCTTCAAAATTATAAAAGAACACATACAGGAGAGAAACCTTAAGAATGTAATCAGTGTGCTAAAGCCTTTGCACATCACCAAACTCTTCAAATGCATAAAAGAAGACATACTGGAGATAAACTAAGAATGTAATCAATGTGTTAAGGCCTGTGCTCATCACAGTACTCTTCAAATACATAAAAGAAGACATACTGGAGAGAAACCCTATGAATGTAATCAATGTGGTAGAGTCTATGCTCATCACAATACTCTTCAAATGCATACAAGAAGACATACTGGAACAAAAGCCCATGACCATAATTAACGAGGTAAAACTTTTCGTCATCACAGTCATCTTCAAATGCATGCAAGATCACATACTAGAGAGAAACCCCATGAATTTAATCAATGTGGTAAGGACTTTCTTCACACCCAGTACTCTTGAAATGCATGAAACACCTACTGGAGAGAAACCCTATAAATGTAATCTGTGTGATAAAGCCTTTGTATGTATTAGTAGTCTTTGAAATCATTAGAAAATGCCATACTGCAGAGAAACCCTAAAAATATAGTCAGTGTCATACAGTTTTGCTCTTTATATATGAATAAACCTTTTTCTGTGCAGTCAATCTCTTAAAGTCTTTGCATATTACAATAGTCTTTGAGTACCTGCAAAATGTACTGAGGTTTTATTATTATAAAATATTTGGCAAGATCCTTATCCAAAACACTTGCATTCAGTTGCACAATGGTGTTCTTTCCGTAAAGAACAATTAAACAGTGTCAGCAATCCTTTTATGTTTCATGCTGTCCATTTTCACAAGGTTTGCACCTGTAAAACCATGGAATAAATGAATTTATTAGTTTATACAGTCCTCTGTGTAGGGTAAAAGGTCCGCCAAAGAAACACACCTAGAAATTAAAACCAGAGCCAGTGAAAAACATTCAATTTGGTACTGAAACCAGATCCAAAGAAATACACTCTACCTCTGACCAACTGAGCACAAAGTCATCCAATCCATGAGAAGAAAAACCAACCAATCCCTGAGCACAAAACCAACCATTCACTGCACATGAAAGCCTCCCAATCTCTGAGCTTGAGCCTGAAATCCAACCAATATCAATCCTCCAACTCTTTTCCCTGGAAATCTCCACCACTATGAAGCCCCATATAAGTCATATGTCTGTTCAGCTGGCAGCTGCCGTTTTTCATGCTGACACAGGTAGCCACTATTCTGGATTCCTCTCTCCTATATAAATCTCATGAGTTAGATTTGGGTGAAGATCTTTTGCCAGAGCAGAGCAGAATCTCTGCTGGGAAACTCCCTAGTGGAGTCGAGCAGAGAAGCAATTGACATCTCTGCTGGGAAACTTGCTAGTGGAGTGGAACAGAGAAATAATGGACAATTCTGCTGTAAAATTCTCTTCAGGTAGTGGAGCTGATTGGCAAAGGACATCTCTGCTGGAAATCTCTCTTAGCTGAGTGTAGCATAGCTAAGCTGTAATGGCTCTTTTATGGAGAGGAGCAGGTTTGCCACATCGTTCAGGTAAACCATCCCACACTGGGACAAACGTTCAGGACTAGTCTGACTTTCTAACAGCCAGTATTCCTATCTCCTCACAGCTTTAGTTATCTAGTTTCCTTTCACTGCTTTTTTTTGAGAGCTGTAGGTATCCTGGAAACCTTTCCTGCACAGCTTCAGGTAGAGCCTGACAACCAACAGCCAGGATATCTTTCCCCTCTCAATTGTGTATATCCAGGATACCTTCCACTCCCAACTATAGGCATAGTCTAATTTTTGATACTCAGGGAACTTTTCTTTCAAGAGCAAACACATCCACTATGAAATTAAATAATAATGTAGTATTTTTAGATTTTAAACTCTTTAATTACATGAAATAACTAATTCAGGTGTAAAACTTTATGGATTTGTATTAGTTCCTTTTCTGTTCTTGTTATGTAATGTGTATGTTAACTTAATGAGTTTTATTTGGCCCCAGGATCAACATGTAAGTGGCATGGCATCAAGTGTCAGACATGGCAGCTAAATTGAGAGCTCACATACTTCTCTGGCAGTATGAAGCAGTGAGTGGGAACTAAAAATGATGTGTGGATGTAATTGATCAATCATACCCCCAGTGACATATTTCCTCAGCAGAACAGTCTTTCCTAAACCTCCACAAATTATACTGCCAACTGAAAAGGATTTCTCTGACTTCAAGCACACATGCTTGCTTTCTGTTACATGAACCAATTCACAATGAAGAAAATCTCTGTAAACCTTTAAATGTCTCAATACCTATGTTATAGGAATGCATGCTTACAAATGAAAAATATTCATTAGTGAAAAATTGTTTTTTAAAGAGTTTTTCAGTTTTAATAATGTGATGTCAGTACATGTTTTGAGGGTATGTGAATTTGCATGGTAGTTTCTGAAAATGTTAGGCTCTTGAATCTTCTTGTAGCAAGTACTAAAAGATGTTGTCAAAATCAAGTCTTATTCCTGGGAATGAACTTTCCTTAACTGCTCAACCATGTCTCTAGCCATGAAAATATTTTAAAGCCTATTTATATCATGTTAAAATCAGGAAATAGGGACAAACTCATACACAAGAAAAATTTTACTCATGTAAACAATTTGGTACAGCTTTTAGACATCACAGTTGTCTTTAGCTTAAAGAAAAAGATCTTACTTCATTTTCTTTTCATCATAGTTTTGAAGGAAGTAAATTAGTTGCTATGTTTCATCATGACTGATGGGGGAGATCAATGCATTTTTGTTTCTATTTTGAAACATTTGAGGAAGATACCAAAGTGTGCTATATGTATGGCAAATTCATTTTAGTTAAATTTACTTTTGTGGTCTTTATATTCCTTCTGTGGCTTTTGTTCATCTTCCATTGTGTTTTTACTTAGTGATATGTATTTTTCTACTGTAATACATAAAATGGAAAATCCATCATCTTACTAGTCTATTGTTCATTTAAATGTCAGGCAGTGTATGATCATACTTTCCAAGTAAGATGTTCTGTGAAAAGTGTAGTGGGTTGTGGTGTTTGATTTTGATTTCATGTTTTCACAAGTTCCCTTGAGATAGTGTTGTTTATAGTTAGCCTGGCATAGATTTCAGTAATGATTGAAGGATACATTTGAACTCATGATCCTCATGTGTCTACCTCCAGTGTACAAGTCCAACAGTAGATAATCTACTCCCAATGTGTACTGTTTTGTCAACACAACAATGTTAATTTTGAAATGCTTAACAGAAAAGATTATAAGAAACATTAAATACTTTATGTGTGTATTCAAAGACATATTTTCATGTGTCTGGTAGAAATGTAACTAAGTAGGATAATCAGCAATCAGTTGTTTATCTTATATCATAGCTTCATTTTATATATATATGTATATATAAATATATATATCTGTATATGTATATATAATTTGAAGTTCTATGCATCTTCCTTTCCCCAACAGTTATTCATTTGGCACGTATTGCCCTGTAAGGGAATTTTCCAGAGATGCCAGATAATTTAAGGGCACTAAGATTTTTTTTATTGAGAAAATTTCTATTCATTTTACATACCAACCACAGATTTCCCTGTCCTCCCTTCTCCCACCTCCCAGCCTTCAACCCAACCCATCCCCATACCTACCTCCACCATGGCAAGGTCTCCTATGGGGAGTCAGCAGAGCATGGTACATTCAGTTGAAGCAGGTCTAAGCCCCTCCTCCCTGCACCAAGGCTTCTCAAAGTGTGTCACCATAGGTACTAGGCTCCAAAAGGCTGGCTAATGCACTAGGGACATGTCCTGATCCCACTGCCTGGGTTCCCCCTAAACAATTCAAACTAAACAACTGTCTCATCTTTCAAGAGGGCCTAGTCCAGTACCATGGGGTCTCCTCAGCTATTGATCCACAGTTCATGCATTTCCACTACTTTGGCTAGTTGTCTCTGTACTTTTTTCCATCATGGTCATAGAATTTCTTGTCTCTCTCATCAATTGGACACCTGGAAATTGGCCAGGCACCTGCCTGTGGATCTGTTCATCTGCTTCCATGAGTCACTGGATGAAGGTTCTTTGATGATTGTTAGAGTATTTAACCATCTCACCTGCCTGTGGATCTGTTCATCTGCTTCCATGAGTCACTGGATGAAGGTTCTTTGATGATTGTTAGAGTATTTAACCATCCAATCACTGAGTAGGCCAGCTCAGGCACCCTCTTTACTATTGCCAGTACTCTAAGTTGAGATCATCCTTGTGGGTTCCTGAGAACTTTCTTAGTACCCTGTTTCTCCATATTCCCATGATGTCTTCATTTATCATAGTATCTCTTTCCTTGCTCTCCCACTCTGTCCCTTTCCAGCTTGACCATCCCGTTCCCCTGTGTTCTCATTCCCCTTTTCTTGCCCTCCATTATCCCCATTAATACCAGCTTGCTCATGTAAATCTCATCTATTTCTTCTTTGCAGGACTATCTATGTGTCTCTCTTAGGGTCCTTCTTCTTAGCTTGCTTCTCTGGACCTGTGGGTTGTAGTCTGGTTATGCTTTGCTTTACATCATGGCTAGAGACATGAGATCCTCCCTCTTTACTAAACTAGGTATAGGAATCCCTTTTGTTGCTGACAAATCTTCTTTATTCATGAGGGCAAGCTGTAAGGTATAAAAAGCTGCTTGTTATATAATTCAAGTCTCTGAGAATCTAATTTCAACATTTTGAGCCAACAGTCTTACCTCTTCTCTCAAAAGAATAAATAATTACCCTGAGAAAGGTAGGTATGTCTCTTTTCTCATCACTGGACTATGGCCTGTTATACATTCAGCTACTCTTGAACCTTGTGGTTTTATGTGGCTTTCACCAAAAACCCCAATTTTGTTTGTATTTTAAACTTGGATAATGCTAACAGTAGATATGGTATCCTATACCTACTATATACAAAAATCATTCTGTGATGCCTTCTGAATCTTTTGAACCTTGGCTTCATCTCTATAGTATATAGAATGTTTTCTTCATTGCCAATTCATGGGCTCTCTGAGTTCAAACCAATATTAGATTATAAGTAGGCCTTACCCTCTTCATTATTGCACCTGCGATCATACAATATATTAAATGGACAGTATCTCTATGTATGGAAGAGCATGGATGGGAGACTTTTTAAATTTTGACCCTAAAAGACCTGTATGTGATTTTTAGCATGTTGGTGTATAATGCCATCAAAGTTAAAAATAATCAATCATTTCAAGGTGCATCTTTGCTGGTAAGCCACAAAGGCAATGGAAAGTGGTCAAAGAAAGCTATTCTTATTTCACTGGTTTGAAACAACATTCCATTATAGCGTAGATGTTTCCTAATAATGTTCACCCAGAGAAAATACACTGCCTTCTGCTCATTGATACCACAAATCCACTAGCAAAACCAGATGCCAGCAAGCAAAGCAAGCTACAATTTTTCCACCATCTCCTATTCATAATGTGTATGAGGTTCACTTGTAGTAATTTTTTCTGACATGAGGTTAGTCTATGAACTAAATCTACAGCTCTTGTAAATAAGGACATTTCATAGAAGAAAAATGAAAGAAAGGAAGAAAAGAGGTAAGGAAGAATGAAAGAATAAAGGAAGGAAGGAGGAAATAAAGAAAAAAGAAAGAAAAATATGTAAATGAAAATAAAATGAATATGAGTATAGTGAGTAATAATAAAAGATAAAGGATGAAAAGTGGATGAGGGAAAGTAGGTTGGAAGAATCATAGAAGGAGAAAGGAAAGGCAGCAAGAACAGATAACTGGCAAGATAATATTTATGATATTAGAAATTTTTGTGCTTATACATTATTTAGATTCTATAAAAAAAATTACTGATAAAAGAAGCCCTGAATGTGTAAATAAAGGAATATATGTGGTATTCTTCACACATGGAAAGAGGATTTTGATATAGTATAATGCAATCTAAAAAAAGAACTATATCAGGTAACATATTGTCCTATTCCATTGGGAAGACAATTTCTCCTATGCCCAACATCCCTGAGTTTCTGCTAGATTGCTACGTAGGATTGCAGCCTCCTTGGTTTTTTTATCATGAAAATTGGCACAGCAATTGTTGGATTATTTAGCTCCTGTTTGTGTATTCATATTGATAAAATTTTATCAAATGGATAGAACATAAAACATAAATGGGATGTTTGTGAGTCCACAAATCAAGGGGAAATAACATAATCATATTATAATTCCAATGGCCAAAAAAAACCAAACACTACGAGAAATGCCAGTATTCTTTCAACTTCAAGGGAAGAGAGAAGAACAACCTGGATATGTTGGCTTCTCTGGAAATGTGGAATGGTTTAGTTTAAAGAACCAAAGAACAGCTAGGGACACTGACTGTCACTCTGTAGAATTTGTATCTCCATTTTCTATCAAGTGTGAAGAAAGAAAACTCAGGCAACTTCTCTTCTTACCTAAGCACCATGTGTAGACTCCTGGGTTGATCATTTTTTTCCTGCTAAATACAACAACTGTTGTAAGTGTAAGACTGTTTTTCTCTTTCTGTTTGGTTAAGAATTCAAGAGCCCTGCATGCTTTGGGAATGTGCACTGTCCATCAGGTCCACAGATCTTAAATCACCTTGGATATCCTGGAGAATGCTGACTTCATTACTTGCAATCTCTCACATGAAACCAAAGGGAAAAAAACAGTGCATTACTAAGACAATTCAGTTTCAGCATAGAATTTCCATAGAATTAACATAGGTTTCCTCACTTGATTCCAAAACCAGAGTCACTCTTCTAGTGTCAATAGCACCTCCACAATTTACAGTAATTATAAATATTGAAAAATTAATATAACCCCATTATTGGCAGTAAGAGGGTCCAGAAGCATCAGAATAAATATTATCAACACTTGGCCTAGAGTCAGAGACTGAGACTTCTCAATAAGTAACAATAACATCCTAGCTTGAACAGTGTGGCAGGAACCTCACCTACCTTCATATCCCATGTTCAAAAGTGACACACAATCGCTTCAATTTTCATAGGTGGTACTGTCCCCATTCATCTAGTGTTTTAGTGTGCATCAGATAGGTTAAGTTGGGCATCTGTCTCAGAGAAAAGCAACTCCCACTTCAACCTCAATCTAGTAAAAGAAATGGCTTAAAACCTTGCAGAAAGAAGGTAGCAACAGAATAACTGTTACCCTGGAAGATAACTCTGAGGCTTTTATTTCCTATTCCATAGTTTGCTTCTTAGTTAATGGGACATCCACCCAGAAAAGGCTCTGAACATCTTTTGCTCAGGCAGTATTCAGTGGGATTAGGTACCCTTTATTAAGTAATAGTGCCAGGTGCAAGGGTAATGTCCAAGGCTCTTCCATGACCTGATTGGAATCACCTCCCACTTTGTGCACAATAAAGGTTATATGGTACACATATTTTGGATAATAAAGTGTCCTAAGAAAACACTGCATCTCAGCTGCTCCCTGCTTGTTGGTTCCATGACATGGGCAGAGAGAATCCCACTTGGGTTGCCAGGCAACAATATTGATGTCACAGTCTGTCACAATAGCCCCATGGCAAATCAACCCCACCCAATCATGACCTCACTTTATATCCTCATTTTTCTACTCCTGAAAACACAAGTCTCTCTGTGAGTTGTAAGTACTTTTCCTTCTACCTTTAATATAGTAAACCAAGCATTATTGAAGGCATCATTTTTTATCCCAGTAGATTGTTGGACATTAAAGCATAGTCCATATAATCTACTTCTCATATCAGGAGAATGGAAATAACCCTACACTTGTGCCCATTTTTTACTCAGGCCCTTGCTACTTTACCCCTTTTAAATGTTAATTATTTCCACCTGAGGTTTATGTCTATTATGAATAAATTAATTTTTTAAAAATCACTGAGAATTCCAATAATTTGTCATATGAGGTTACTGGTGATTAAAAGGGAATCTTTTAGGGTAAGTTTTACTATTACATCACTCATTCAAATACTATCAATAGTTTGGGTAACTTATAATGTCATTGTGCCACAAATAAATTATGCAGTACTATCAAAAGTCTTTGTAGAATATGGACACAACTAGAATTTTACAAGCTTGGATAAGGCAGCTTAAATTATCTAACACCCTTCGGTTTTGCCTATCATAGCCTACAATCATGTCATTTTCTCTTTGGGTGAAATTGAGTAGTGCTATCTTGAAAGCTCTATTTATTAAAAAATTGTTGTTTTGAATAATATAAAAGAAAACATACATGCAGAATGTATTCATCTTTGGTACACTTAACGTAGCTAAAGACAAAGATTGCAATGAATCCTATAAATGTATCCTATATAAACAGACAAAAATAATAAGTTAGATGAAAGTATTCCCAAAACCAAAGCAAGAAGAAGAGAACAGGGAAGATTGAGTATAAATGTATGTGAGAGAGTCCAAATACATCATTAGACTAAAAATACTTAAGTAAAAACTATCTTTAAAAATTAAAACATATAGTAAAGGACATATAAGAAAATGACAGTAATAATTTTACAACTTGAGATAATTCTGACTTTTAAGTGTCTCACATTCCAATTAGAAGAAATAGCCTGACAGAATAGACCACATAAATGAAAGAGAGCTGTTATTGGGGGTTATTGCTCTTTTGATGGACCTCCATCCAGCTCCCAAGTAAATCATACACAGAGGCTTATTCTTACTTATGAGTGCCCAGTCCTTAGTTTGGCTTAATTTCCAACCAGCTTTTCTTAAGTTAACCCTTTTATCTTTTGCCTCTGGCTTTTCTTATTCTCTAAATTCTGTAAATTTTACTCTTACTTTGTGCTTGCTGTGTAGCTGGATGCCTGGCTCCTGGAGCCCTCCTCCTTCTCTGACTCTTTGATTTTAGAGCTTTCCACCCAGTTTTCTCTTTCTATATATACTCTAAGCTTGCCAGGCCCACCTATCATTTCTCCTTTCTTGCTATTGGCCTGTTCTTTATTAAATCATCAGGTGTTTTACACAGGCACAGTAACATAGCTTCACAGAGTTAAAAAATTCAACATAAACAAAAGCAGTACACCTTAAAGTAATATTCTACTACATAGAGCTATTTGGTACCTGCAACCAATGAACTTCAGTACCAAAGTATTAGGCAGAAAAATCACATGTGGAAACAAACAGGTATAACCATACTGATAGTCCACAATGTACACTTTAAAGTTAAATTAGTGAATGAGAAAATGCAGGTCACTACATATTGATAAAGTGAGAAATTCAATAAGAGTCCATAAATGTATGTTCTTGTGATACTGATGTTCCCAATTTTATAAAGCACACACTACTAAATATGAGCTAACAGATAGAACTCAACAATATTTTGGGTGAATTTAATACATGATTATATCAGTTATCAAAACAAAAGCAAACCTGTGAACAACCTATATACAAATAAATGGACCGATTTAGCATTTACAGAACTTTCCATGGAACAGTAGCAGAATGTATTTTTAACAGCAGCCTAAGCAATTACTTTTCAACATGGTTTTATGCAAAGCAAAGTGGGTTTATGCAAAATAAATCTTCTCAAAAACACTGTAATTGAAATAATTTTTATTTTTATAAGATTACAGTATAAAAAAATACAAAATAGAACAAAAATAAACTATAGAAAATATACAAATACATGGAGACTAGAAAATAAAACACCGAACAATCAGTGAGATGCTAAAGAAATTGGGAGTGGATTCCAAAGTTCTTACACAAAAATGGTGGTAGGAATAGAGCATAACATTCTTGAAATGTGCAAAAATAACAGAACATTGGAATCTACAAAAAAAAGGTGTTGCAAGAGGGAAATCAAAGTCTATTAGTATAAAGGTATACATTTAAGAAGTTATGGACCAGTACATGGTTCAGCAAGTAAAGGTACATGCCAACACATCTGAAAATGGGAAACATCAGCAAGTAGAGGACAAATCCCCTCTGAGTGAGGGTAGGAGACACTAGTGTTGTAGCAGTGCTATGGCAATAGACCCCTGTGCAAGACCATGCAACATACCTATCTCGTGTTGCAAACTAGACTTCTAAATGTCATGACTCATTTAGTGATGGAATTACTCTTTCACAGGAGAGGCATCTCAGATACTCTGCATAACAGATATTTACATTTTGATTGATAACAGTAGTGTTTCAAATTATGAAGTAGCAAGAAAAATAATTTTATGGTGGAATGTCACAACATGAGGAATTGTACTTCAATGGTCATGGCATTAGTGTTGCGGGAAAATTTTTCTCCAGCTCCCACCACCAAGTCCCACCAGTCCCAGAGCCCACTTATAAAACAAACACACAGACTCTTACATTATTTAAACTGCTTGGCCATTAGCTCAGGCCTATCATTGTCTAGCTCTCACTCTTATATTCAGCCCGTTTCTATTAATATTTACTTTGCCACATGGCTCGTGGCTTACTGGTACTTTACATCTTCCTTATCTTGGCAGTGGCTCCAGCTCGTCTCTCTTTCCTTCCTCCTTCCTCAATCCTCCTCTCTCCTTGTCCCGCCTATACTTCCTGCCTGGTCACTGGCCAATCAGTGCTTTATTTATATCGAGCGCTATCCACAGCACTTTCCCTTTTTTTTCTTTTTCAAAAAGGAAGGTTTTAACTTTAACATAGTAATATTACATATAACAAAATACTTATCGAGTAAGAATTATAGTTACAATATAAAAGAAGATATCTATCTTATATTTGTGAGTTTAAGGTTTTACATCTAACTTATCTTTTATCATAGCTAAGGAAAATTGTAAGTATCTAGTCTTTAACCACCTCAAAGACCTCAGAAGGATATAATACTACCTGAGAAATGGGAGAAGGATGCAAGCAACTTTTGGGAGTCTTGTAGGGTAGACAGAGACAGCTGACAGCCTGGACAGCCATTCAAAGTTCTCTTGTAAAGTTGGGGCATCTTTCTTCAGCCAACAGGCCTAGAGTCTCTTATTCACTTTTCTCTGTGTCCTGCAGAATGTCTGGCAGTTTCCTCTGCAAAGCAGGAACCTGAAGGACCATTTTGTCAAGCAAAGTTCAGTGGTCACCTTTCTATGGGTCCTGCATGTCCAGTTGATCAAGCTGTCTAGGCAAGAACAGTTTCTTGCCCAAATGGCTATTTTTGTCAAGGTGAAGATAAACTCCATATGGAGTGTCTTCGATGCCCATACTCCTCTCTGAAGTAAATCGGTGCTGTCAGGAACAGACATGACTCACTGTCCAGAAAGTCTAAATTTTTAAAACATTTTAAATGTCATATTCTGTAGGTCTTTGAAGTGTTTGAAGACTACCTATCTATCTGAAATATATCTATGTATACCTAGAAGACTTAACTAACATGGCTGCAAATATGATTATCATAGATGACTAACTATTAATCTATTTTTTAATTATCCATTACAATTTTAAATGAGTTACATAAACATAATACCTCAAACAAGAATAGAAATATATATACAGTATAACAAAATTAAGTTTAAATTTGTATCAATAAACTAAAATCTATAGCAATGTAAAACATTTTAAACAAGTTGTTACTCTTTAAAAGTAGGTTCCTTAATCTACCCTTTCATCCTATCATATCTAAACTATCCCCTTTTTTTCTTTAGAAAGAGATTGTATTTATAATCAACCTGCTTTAAATAAAAATATTGGTTTTTCTCTGTCCCACATCAGAGGGCTCTTCTGATTTGGGACACAAGAATCTCTTAACCATTTTTTTTAAGCAATGTGTCTGGGTTTAGAGGGGGAGTGAGCCAATTCCATCTCTAAACCAGCTTGGTATATTTGGGAATTTGGGTGTAGATTCTCTTACTACTTCCTGCTGGAGGGGGGCACTGTATCTTATGGGGACACAAAGAAAATTTTAGAATTATGGAGTAGTCCATGAGGGTGTATCATCTGAGCCAGTTGCCAGAAACTGTTGTGGATGTTGGATCATCTGGGCCATGGTATCACTGGAGACCTTTCAGGGGGTCTTGGCTGGTCAAACCTGATGTATCTTAATCTGGAAAAAATCCATAGCTTCCGGCTTTCTGTGGAAACAAAAGCAGAGACTCTTTTTCAAAGCAACATATCCTTATATCCAAATTTTGAAGTCAAGGTACCTTTAAAATTTACATTTTGGCATAACTCAACAGCTTTTACAATCAAATGTTTTTCTTCAGTTACAAATATGAAACACAACGTAATCCAGATTTTTTGTGTGATAGCCATCTTTACGTGGCTTATTACCTTTAATGTTTCTTTAAAGACTTTATTTTTAAAAACTATCTATTTGTTTATATAACTGCATATATTTCTTTTTTTCTCTCTTTTAAGCACATGTACATTTTACACACATTGAAAAATTTTCCATCTGAATCAGTCTTATTGTGAACCTATTGTTTTAAACTGCAGCATCTAAGACTGAAATGGCGCTGTGGCTGCTGGCTCAGACCAGTTCAAAGTAGCGTGTAGCCCAGAAACACCTCTCTCTCTCTCTCTCTCTCTCAATCTCTCTCTCTCTCTCTCTCTCTATATATATATATATATATATATATATATATATATATATATATATATATATATATATATATATATATATATATATATACTAGTAAAGACTAAATCTACCACACAGCGTAATGTGCTGCTGGCAGACACCTCATTCCCACCATACTGTCCGTTAAATGAGAATGCCAGGAACCCACCAGTAGTTGAAACCTGCGTTTTGTGGTGTCTAGCTGCCCGTATGAGACATGAAGCAGGAACCTGGTTTTGGCTCTGTTGAGAATTGTTTATTAAATATTATCAGGTTTAAGGTGGAAACTTGAGCCGTTGGGTGTCATTTGTTGATGGAGAATTTCTCTCCAGCTCCTGCCACCAAGTCCCGCCAGTCCCAGAGCCCATTTATAAAATAAACACACAGACTCTTACATTATTTAAACTGCTTGGCCATTAGCTCAGGCCTGTCATTGTCTAGCTCTTACTCTTATATTTAGCCCATTTCTATTAATCTGTACTTTGCCATGTGGCTCACGGCTTACCGGTACTTTACATCTTCCTTGTCCTGGCGGCGGCTCCAGGCAGTCTCTCTTCCTTCCTCCTTTCTCAATTCTCCTCTCAGTTAGTTCCGCCTATACATCCTGTCTGGCTATTGGCCAATCAGAGTTTATTTACATATAGCGATATTCACAGCAGAGAAGCAGAAACATGAATATTCTATCATTAGCTTCTGTCCTCGGCTTTGGGGACATGGAAGAATGACTTCTTCCTTCTGATGGGGGGCACATCAAGCAATTAATTAAATATAAAATCCAGCTGTACATTTGTATCTGTGTCCCAGTTAGATCAGCCAATGTAATGAGCGTAATGTTTTACATCATACATATTTTTTACTTTTATGTTCACAGACGTCTTGTGAGTGTGGACATGTGTGTGCGTGTTTGTGAGGGAGGGAGAGAGGACTCATTTGTGTATTAATCATGCCTGTGCTGAGGAAATCAGCTTCAATATCATTCTTAAGCCCATGATTTTTTGGAGAGATGACAGGTCTTTCTTTTTAAGAACCTGTCATCCATATTTTGTAAAAAATATTAGTTGTTGGTCATTTCAATAAAACTCTCTGCACCTCAACCTTTCCTGGTGATAAAATTAAAGAAACATGCAAACATGTCTGGCTTTTTCCAATCAATACACACCAAGGCTCAGGGAGCATGATGCTCAAGGAGGCACAAGGATTTCAAAACGAAGAAAAATCATTCTGGGTGAACTTAATATAAGAATGATTTCTTAGAAAATTGGGAATCATCCTCCCTCAAGACCCAGCTATACCACTAGGGCATATATCCAAGGAATGCTCAAACATACCACAAGGGCACATGCTCAACTATGTTCATAGCAGCACTATTTGTAACAGCCAGAACCTGGAAACAACCTAGATGCCCTTCAACTGAAAAAATGGATGAAGAAAATGTGTTACATATACACAATGGAGCACTACTCAGCAGAAAAAAAATGACGTCATGAGGTTTGCAGGCAAATGGATGGATCTAGAAAAATATCATCCTGAGTGAGTTAACCCAGACTCACAAAGACAAACATGGTAAGTACTTATTCATAAGTGGATACTAGATATAAAGCAAAGGATAACCAGACTGCAAATGACAACTCCAGGGAGGCCATCTAGTAAAGAGGACCCTAAGAAAGACATAGGGATCACCCAGTGACAGAGAAATGGATGTGATCTACATGAGCAAATTGGGGGTGATGTAGGTAATGGAGGACAGTGATCGATGTAAAGAGAACTTAGGGGAGCAGGAGGTCCAAGATGGATCAGAAACAGAGTGGGAGAAAAAGAAAAGAGAAACAAGATGAATGGAGACCCAAGGGGAATAGGAAGAAGCAGAGTGCTAGAGAGGTCCCCAGAAATCCAAAAAGATACCTCCACAATAGTCTACTGGCAATGGCCGAGAGAAAGCCCGAACTGCTCTGGTGGTCAGATGGCTGAACATCCTAACTGCCGTGCTAGAACTCTCAGCCAATGACTGATGGAAGGAGATGCAGAGATCCATGGCCAGCCACAGGTGGAGCTGCAGGAGTCCAATCGGTGAGAGAGAAGAGGGATTGTATGAGCGAGAGATATTGAGACCATGATTGGAAAAAGCACGGGGACAAATAGCCAAACTAGTGGAAACACATGAACTGTGAACTAATAGCTGAGGAGCCCCCAACTGGATCAGGCCCTCTGGATAAGTGAGACAGTTGATTAGCTTGACATATTTAGGAGGCCCCCAGGCAGTGGGACAGGGACCTGTCCTTAGTGCATGAGCTGGTTTTTTTTGGAGCCTGGGGCCTATGCTGGGACACTTTGCTCAGCCTGGGGGAAGGGAGGAGGGCACTGGACCTGCCTGGACTGAATCAACCAGGCTGAGCTGAATCCCCAGGGGAGTCCTTGCCCTGGAGGAGATGGGAATGGGAGTTGATAGCAGGGAGGGCGAGGGGGGACCCAGAGGAGGGAAGACAGGGAAATATATGGCTGATATGGAAAATTAAATTAATTATAAAATTAAAAAATGAAGTGCTTCTCCCATCAAAGTGCTAAAAGAAAAAAATCTGTTTTTGCAAGATTTGCTTGCTCTGACGTTTGCCTCCAGCATGTAACAGGATCCTCTTAAATTCTGGTTTTTTTCAATGGAAAAACTTTTACAACTACCAAACATATTCTGTTACAGTAGTTTATTTAAAAAAAATCCCCCATTTAAATTGGGGTGGTTCACTTCCACTCAAACAAACAAACCAACCTTACAAATAAGAATAGCAAGAGAGAAGAAAATATTAAGAGCTGGAAGTCATATATACTACATGAGTTCTAATAAGTCACCAAAATCATTTATGTGCTTCTATTAAAATACACCAATGGACAGAGGTGTCATTTATTTGTTGTTAGATTAGCCCGATAAGGATTAGAATTCCGAGATTGGAACAAGCAAACACAACTCTATATTTAGGATCAAACATGTTGATTTCTACCTTCCTTCTCCATCTTCTTTGCTTTTAGCATCTGAAAGTGCTTAATCAATAAAGAATAGCTAGCTGCTGAGTCTTTCCAAATGACAAAGGACAGAAGCCACGCACAATATTTGGTAACAGTCATGAAGTGAAGTAGTAATTTTTTTCAACAAGTCAAGTGATTCCCTGCTCTAAAGCATCATTTTCAGTATTTTTGTAAGTTTAGGATCTGATTTCTCTGTTCCCAGAAAAAGACATTCACTAGAAAGAGATGTGCAGCTTAGCTCATGTAAGTGCTAACTCATCACCCCCACCCCCCCCAAAAAAACATGAAAACAAACAAACAAACAAAGTCCCAGTTATGAAGGAAGTGATTTTATAAGTCATGCCTTGAGACATCAAACATCTCCATGGTGCATCCCAACCCATCTTTCTCCAGGTAGAAGAAACTGACCTGCAGAGAGGCTAAACTGCCAAAGACATAACCAAGAATTTCCTGGGTGTGCCTGCTGTCCTGACCTTGTTTTGCACTCTATTACTCAGACCTGCATTCTAAACCTGTAGCTCTGGTTATTTCAGACTTTATTCTCTTGGATAGCCTTTGATGTAGCTCAAAAGGGCCTGTTAACTGTCCTAGGAGGAGAAGGACAAAAATCAAAGTGACTTTTCACATCTGATAAGGTCTACTTACTTTTGAAGGAGGAAATTTGTCAAAGATCTGTTTACAGAAACCTCGATGAAGAGGCACAGAAGTTAGAGGGATACCGAGAAGTTTTCACAGGAATCTATGTACATCAGCCCTGGAGTTAATCTCCAACCTAAGGTAACTAGTGGACACATTGCCAGTCATTACTTATACCCCCGCATACCTGGAATTTAAGGGGCTACTTTGCTCTCAGCTTTAAGGAGCCACTTCTGACCTCCAAGGAGGGACATAGCATACTATTGAAATCCATAGACAAGGCAGTGAATTCAGACCCAATTCCCCATATCTGAAAAGTTTAATGGTCAGGAAATTCAAAGAAAAATACATTCATTGAAGAGAAGTTTTTTGTATATAACACATTGGAAGAATTTAGCATGGTAGTAGATACAGCAAGACAATATCAGGGGACATTTATTGACAGGGTGAAGTGGTTTGTGAGTCTATAAGTGTCTCTGTGTCTTTGTAAAACTGTGACAGGAAAACACAGGTTGGGTTCAGGAGGAAGTAGGATCTCTTCTTCTGAGATAGATATGGAGCTCTTGAGCATTTCTTGAAATGCACATCTCACTGACTTGTGAAAACCCCTTTTTCATAGAGTGCTTTCTTAACATCTTTATTACACTGAGTTATCAGGCACAGCAACTTAGAATGGGAAAAATTGATCATAGCCCATAATTCAGGTAATAGTTCCATTTTTGGGAAATCAGTGTAGGAACTCAGCTAATCATATCACATCCACAGCCAAGAGCAGAGATAAACAAGTGACTAATGCTGCCTGTTTGCTTATGCTTATGCTCTAACTTCTTCATACTTACACAGTACAGGTTGCAGACAATGAAATGATTCTGCTCATTTTAGGGAGTCTTATGTCAATTAACAATAAATAAAATCCCACAGAGATATGTTCAAAGTAAATCTGATCTATATAATTCCTCATTGAGGATCCCTCTTCCCAGGTGACTAGTTTGTTTCAGTCTGATAATAAAAACTAAAAATCACACTGCCCCAGCATCACTACCAGGATTTGAGGAGATTTCTGCCTGCATTCAGAGCTGTGGTCTTCAACCTGTGGGTCACCACCCCATTGGGGGTTGCATATCAGATATCCTGCAATAAAATATTTGAATTATGATTCATAACAGTGGCAAAATTAAAATTAAGAAATAATGAAACAATTATGTTTAAGATTCACCAGGACATGACGAACTACTGTTAGTGACATTTAAAGAATCAGGGAATTGGAAAAATTAAGAACCATTGATCTAGAGTGTCCAGTGGAACCCTAGTGTCTATGTTTCTAAACATGAAGGGGCTTGCAAAGGATTTTCCTGAATATCCTTTGCTCTATAGGGAACTAATGTTCTGTGTGGAATACTCCAGCTGTCTGGCCACCTTTACTACCCAGTAATAGTGGAACACTTTGAGCTACTCAACAGAGAGTACAATACCCACTACACATGCTTATGACACAGATTTTAGTCACACTGAACTCCATGACCATATCACACTCCTATGGGTACATGTTGCTAGGATGTGTCAGCCTCTCCTCTAGTATAGCTCTGACCAGATGTTTCCTGCAGACTCTTTACCAGGAAATTGTTTAACAAGTGTCCTTCTCAGTCAGCATTCAGTCTACAATGTCTTGTGGCTAAGGAGATAAGGAGATGCAGGTACTTATTATGAAATATAGCATATATAAATTTCTATGATATTATTACCTTGTGTACATAAAATTTCAGTAGGAGATAAACATTCAGTTCCACACATGGTAAGAACTAAAGGATGTCCAAACAATCGGGGAGAGATCTCTGGCTTTGGATGAAGGGGTTGCTGAAGGGCTTCCCTTGTATCACAGCAGAGGCTCCTGCAAGGGTCAGCTTGACTTCTAGTGTATTGTGATGAAAGCTCATTAGCAGGGAAACACTACAGTTCCCATGACATCTGCAGCTCTTCCCTGGACCTTCTATTGTATCCTGGAGGGCCCTGGCTTCCTCTGTGATGTCACCTATGTTGTGGTAACACCAACTGCCCTTGGGAAGTTTATTCAATGTCTTCACCATTTACTGATGAACATGATGGCATACTGAAGAGTCTAATTCAAAAGGAGAATGAAGAGGGTAGAGAGAACAGAGAGTGACAGAAGAAAAATGACCTTCAGCCTCAGTGTAAAACATCAAGGAAGAAACGATCAAGAGAATGGTGTAATGAGTTCTGTGCAGGAAAATGGAAGCTTCCTGGAGGAAGTGGGCTTGAGCTGAATCTTTCTGTAATGGGGAAGAGAAAGCTGGATTCTCTGGGAACCAACAGATCTTCCCTGCTGGTCATGGCTCTTGAAATTCAAGGATTCCAGGGTATTAACTCTTTTGCCTCAGAGGTTAGGAACTGGTAAGGCCAAAGCTTTATGCTGGGAACTCTTGGCTTTCATTCCTTTTGGAGGATAGGCATTGGTGAGTTAACATGAGACCAACATTAAAGTGGGAGGGATTAATGAGGTGTGCCCATTTCAAGGCAGTACATCACTGTACTTCAACCACACTGGCTAACTTAAGTACTTCCCATCTGCTCTGTGTTCCTGAGTTGTCAGTGAGGTGACTTGTTGAGTCTGGAGAGCATGTTCTTCCCTTATATGTCTTCCCCATCAATAGTTATAAGATTAGGGTGACCTGTCAAGTTATTTGGGGAACCTCTAAATGACTGGGGTGATTGTGAACTATGGCAATTTTCTCCTGACTCATAAACTCACAGGCTTGTGGAATCTGCAGCCAAGTTAAATTCTGAGTCGCCAGCTGTGAATAAGCCTGAAGAGGCTATCTCCTTGGTTACTTGGAGCATGTGCTATGAGGTCAGAGAGACCCAGATACCTGAGATGCCCACTTCATTTCAAATAGAGGAGACAGCTGAGTTCACCAGAGGGGGCATCTGAAGCAGGTGACAAAATAATTTGGGGTGTCACTGAGTCATTGGTAAACAAGCTTTCTCAAATATTTGATTAGGACTCAGGGTGGTCTGTCCATTCCCTTTGCCTTGTCATACTGCAAGTTAATTTGTGTTCATCTACCCACAAGGAGCACCAGGGAGACACCATCCCACCAAACATTCCTCACCAAGATGCAGGTGAAGCAGAATGTCCAGAGACTGACCAGTCATCTACAGCAAATGACTATTGAAAGAAATCAGCATTGAGATCGCCTGATCTTTTTCACAGAAGAGAGCATGAAGAATACATATACATTCTGTCAAACCCTGTGGTTTCAATCTCAGGTCCACTCTGTCATCATTAATTCATTTTATATAAGGTCTGTGTTTCTGGTAGGCTGCATCTTCAGGGTATACCTTTGCCCCAAATCATGTCTCTTAACTCCTCCCAAATGCAGAACCTCAAATGTGGACAGGAATGACATGAGGACAAAGGCATCTGCTTTCTCTAAAAAGAAACAAAAACAGAGCCTATGGCATGAGTCATAGTACTCATGGACTGAGGCAGTAGTAAGTGAGTTCCCAGCATGCACTTGAAGAGATTCTATCAAGTGCTGGCTAGTGTGAGGTGTTAGTTGCTGTGAATTTGAGTTGATTGTTTTGTTACTTACTTGGAAAGGCCTTGTGTGTTTGATTCTCCAAGCAGCAGTTGGAGAGGCCTAGTCACACATCTAAATGTGAGGACATGTGGACTGAGACTGATTCCTGCTCCTTTTGTTCCTCTCTGAGAGGACACACCTGCATGCATTTGTTCAGCATCCAATTGAAAGAGTTCTCCCACTCTCATACAGTATCTCTTTCTCTGTCTCTCTAAGTATCTCTTTGAATGTCTCTCAGTCTCTCACATACATATGCATGTGTTATGTATTTTTTGATGTGTTTGTGCATGTATATCTCAATAGTCCCTGCAATCATGGATCTGTAGTTGGGCATTAGCAGTTCCCTATCTCACAGCTCCCAGGTGATACCTTGATGAAAATTGGGAGCACCACTTTGAGCATTATAGTTCTCCCAGTATACTTATTTTAATGACACATAGATATACCTTGGGGAGTTTATAAATGTCATGATGTTTAATCCCATCCTCAAAACTGTTCATGATGTTATTTTTGTCTCCATTTTCACAGGTATGATTATGGAGAATTTGTTTTTGAATACAGGAGAAACATCTTCACAGATTCTGGAGGGTACACAGCTGTGGATTAGACACTAAGTAAATTCTTAGGTAGCTATTTCAGCAAACTTCCTGAGAGAGCTCATGTAGCTCCACCTCCCATCATCTAAACAGCCTACCTCTGTTGACTTAGGGTCAGAAGAGCTGTAAGTAAATTGTGTGCAACTCTGTGGGTTTGGTCCCAGGTTTTGGTACCAACAATGTAAGTAAATTTTTGCAACAACTCTGGGGAAAGGTGTCCTGACTACCTGAGGAGTCAGGCAATACCTTGAGCTGCTTAGGACAGCTCTGATGGCTGGAACTGCAAGGAGACTGTTTAGCACTGGAGCACAAGGTATCCCATACACCTTGAGCTTCTCAGAACAGCAGCTCTGCCCTGAAGGTGTCCTGGACACCTGGAGCTGTTTAGCACAGCTCTGATGGCTAGAATTGCAAGGGGACAGTTCAGCCCTGGAGGGTGAGGTATCCTGGACACCTCAAGCTGCTCACAACATCTCTGCAGTGATGATATACGATAAACAACTGATTGCTGATTATTCTACTTTATTACATTTCTACCAGATACATGAAAATATGGCTTTGAATATACACATGAGGTATTTAATGTTTCTTATATTCTTTTCTAGTAAACATTTTAAAATTAACATTGTTGTCTTGACAAAACAGTACACATTGGGAGTAGATTATCTACTCTTGGACTACTCTGGAGGTAGAAACATGAGGAGCATGAGTTCAAATGTATTCATGAATCCTTACTGAAATCAAAGCCAGGCTTAATATAAACAACACAATCTCAATTGGTGTAATTGTAAAGAGGAATCAGTTCTTAAGATTTCATCATTGTTTTTACACTCATGTTTTATTTAAACAGTCCTAGTACTCATAGGGCTTCCTGTAGTGTGATTTTGTTAATATATTAACAATGAAGATAGAAAATCAATTACTTGTATACTTTAATCAAATTCAACAAGTATACTCAATGTGGAGACTGCTACATATTTTCTGATTTTATAGGAATGAGGTATGTTATGTCTTCCATATTCCTATGTTCATATGGCTTGATTCCAGAAGGACATGTGTTATAGCTAGTAAAGGAAGAATAACAGATAATAGATTTCTCCATTGAATTCTGTTTGCCTTTCTGTCCTCATAGACTTGTGGACTAGGGATTAAGGTTTCTCCTCAACAACATCCCTTGACTTTTGACTCTAACTGCCCCACTCACTAAACAGCACAGTCAGACCAAGTATATGAGTTACACTAGCTTTACTATGGACTATTTGCTTAATAGAAAGCTTTGACAATATACTCATCACCTCTTCACTGTGTGCAACTTTTGTAATATGAATGTTATGAAATAAAAAGACTGATAGTTCTACAGCATAGCTCTCATGGTATTATGATTTTAATGGTGATAACTTTTGAGTCATTGTTTGTTTGACATTGTTCTTAAAAGAATGCCCTGCAAATGCAATTCACCAACCTGAAATTGAGATTTATGTTTTTGTGAGAATTTAATAATCATCAATGCACTTTAAGTGGTACTTATTTACACTGTTGCTTTTGTTTAAAATTTCCAGGACACAATATAATTTCTTCAGAGGCATTTTTATCAGCTTGCACAAGAAAATTACCTTACATGTTTTCTAGAATTTTGAAAATGTTCTTCAGTATTATGATTTTCCCAACTGTATCCTAAAATAGAGTACCAGAAAATTTATGTTATTGAAAACATTGTAAAATTTATGTTACTATCTTCAGTGAATCTTAGAAACATGCCTGATTTACTCACCTCACTATTCTTTCTCAATCAAATTACAAAGGAACATCCAAAACCAAGAAACAGTTGTCCCCTTATTTTAAAACATGAAGGAAAATACACTGTCTTACCTATACTAGTGAGGTTCCTGTAGGTCTCAATCATCACCTCTTTGTAGAGATTCTTCTGGGAAGGATCCAGCAAAGTCCACTCTTCCCAAGTGAAGTTGACATGCACATCATCATAGGTCACTGCATTCTAAAACAATCCATACATGTGAAAAACAGAAAGCATGATACTGACAACATTGTAAATGTATAATTCGTTGACAGTATATTCATACAATTCTGGTGCTCACTATCTTATTCCATTACATAGTTATTATAATGTAATCACCAAGTCACTTTAGAAGAAAACTGAAGAGGGTGTTCACCTCTCTCAATTCTGTACCCTTTGAAAGGGGTATCACCTTGCAAGAAAAATGCCAATTAAGAAACATACACAGACAAGTAAACAAAACAACAGTACAAAGTACACATGAGAGAAATTGTATGAACAAACTACAAAGAAGAAATAAGATAGACAAGTGTGTAATGAGGTCCAAGTCAGAGAGAACCTAGATGAGCAATTGTCCTTGTGGTAAGATGGGTATATGCACAAAAGTGGTATAACTGGATCTTGAGGTAAATTGACTCCCAATTATCTGAGGATATCATATTGATTTCCACAGTGCCTTTATAAATTTGAACCTGTGACAGCAATGAATTCCCTTGCTTCATATCCTTTCCAACATTAGCTGTCACTTGTGTTATTGATCTTAGCCATTCTTACATGTGTAGGACAAAAGCTCAAAGTAGTTTTAGTATGCATTTGCCTGATGGCTAAGAATGTTGAACATTTTTTCAAGTGTTTCTCAGCTACTTTAGATTCTTCTACTGAGAATTCTATTTAGAGGTATACCCCATTATAATTGCATTATTTAGTTTATTGTTTAGTTTCTAGAGTTCTTTATTATCTTCTGTGAGAAAACCCAGAAGCACATAGACAAACATGTTGTACTCACTCATACATGAAAATTAGCTGTTAAGTAAAGTACACTCACAATAAATAAAGTTAATCACAGTACAATCCACAGATGCATAGAGGCTAAGTAAGAAGAGCAGCTCTAGGGTATATGCATGAATCTCACTGGGAGAAGTATATAGAATAGATTTTGTGGGTGCACTGGAGACAATTGGAGATGGGAACAGGATTGGTCAGGTGAGTAAGGAAGGGACAGAAGAGAAGACACGGAGAGATAACTGGATTAGGGGAGATTTTAGCAGGAGACATGGACACAGTGCAGTGCAAACTTCATGGAACCTAATAGGGTGACCCTAGTGAGGAGTTCTAGTTATCAAGAATTCAGAGGCTGGCTGGATAGTGATAGCACATACCTTTAATCCCAGTACTCAGAAAGCAGAGGCAGGCAGATCTCTGTGAGTTTGGTTCCAGCTTTCTCTAAAAGGTGAGTTCTAGGACAGGCTCCAAAAGCTACACAGAGAAAAAATAAACAAACAAACAAAAAGAATACAGAGACTGAACCAACCATCTTCTGTAACCACACAATACTCCCAATGGTAGGATTGGGACACCAAGCTAGACACAAAACACTCAGCTAACACTTGTCCTGCCTGAAAGATATGCTGGAGCAATGGTGGCTCAGAGTGTCTAACCAATGAATGACTAGTCTAAATTGATGCCCAAGCTATGAAAGGAGGCTCATGCCTTACAAAGCCTAGATGGATAAGAACTGCAATAGGATGGTCCAGAAAACTAGGAAAGGATCAAGTACAACTGACCAAGGAAAACACAATGAGATGATGTATAACTATATTCTGTTATAATCAAAGATTTGTGCCTAGCCTAATTGTCATCAGAGAGGCTTCTTTCAGTAGATGATGGGAGCACATGCAGAGATCCCTACCCAAACATGAGGAAGAGCTCTAAGAATCCTGTGGAAGGAGGGAATGAATATTGTATATTCCACACTATCTCATGTTGGCTCCTCTCTGGTAGAGTCCATCTGTTTTGTGCTTCACCCCTTGTCTTAGTCAGTGTTACTATTGCTGTGATGAAACACCATGATAAAAAAAAGTGGGGGAGAAAAAGGTTTTTGGCCTGTACACCTATATCACTGTTTATCATTGAAGGAAGTCAGGACAGGAACACAAACAGGGAAGGAACCTAGAAGCAGGAGCTGATCCAGAGTCCATAGAGGGGTGCTGCACACTGGCTTGCTTCCTCTGTGGTGACTCTAACTTTTGTCAACCTAACATAAAACCAGCTGGTGTATCCCAAGAAAAACTTGGCTGACTGCTGAGATCTTGATTTTCCTGACTTCTTATTCTTTAAATGAGCAGAGAAAAAACTATCCCTTCCTGTCACCATCTGGCCTGGCCCACCATGAGGCCAGCAAGACCCAACTATAGCACAGCCTCACCCATGGCCCCTCAATGGCCCTGCTTCACTCATGGTTGCATTCTTCTCCCAACTCTGCAGTCACTCCCTCATTCCTATTTTCCCTCATCTCCTAGGCTCAGCCCTTTAGTCTTCATCAGAATGGAAACTGTCTTGGGAAAAAAAGGACTCCCTGCCAAGGGAGACTTTACAGCTCCATTATTCTTAACCCCTGTATGACATCTGGGCTCTGGAATCTCTTTGACTGCCCCAGCACCACAGATACTGCTTGCTGCTCCCTTTAACCTGCACCCTACTTCCCAGCTGGGCTTCATATAATCACTGTAAGATCTCTGATCTCATTGCCTGTTCTCCTATGGTCCTTTGCTGCTCTTCAGATACTGTGTTGAACTTTCTGATTATAGCAAATCCCACCATGGCCCTGCTCCTGAATCCAGCAGCCTCCACCAGCATAGATAATGGGGCCACTGGCTGCTTTGGGCCCAGGACTCAGAGCTCCTTCCTCCTTAAATGGTCACTCTAGGCTGAGACACACTGGTTTGCTTCTGAGTCTTTCAAACCCTAACCCTCAGTGCATCTGAACACTCCTGGGTCCAGCCCCTCAATGCAAACCAGTATCTTCTTCTGCCTTCCTTGCCCTGCCTCTTCAGGCACAAATGCCCCAAGTAAGCAGCCTGGGTCTCACTGGGTTTCTGGTGTACCATATGGCTTTCCTTCCATGGCTGGAGATGTCTGCATGCATGATTTATGGCTGCAGCTGGACATGGATGCAGTGACTGACTGTTTTTCCCGAGCTGACCTTACACTTCTGGTTTCAGGAGATTCTACTGCCTCCCAAGTGCTTGGATGACAAGTATGTGCCACCATGCTGGCTAGAAAATAGGTTTGATCAAAGACACATACCTGATGTTCTCACTATTTCCAACAGTCGGGACACCAACATTCTGAGTTCCAGCCATCTTGGACTTTGTCTAACAGTAAGGACTCCATGAAGACACTGTCACCCCGAGGACATGGCTATGTTAAGCAAATCAGGCAGCATGTATAAATGTCAGAGGTTACAAAGAAGAATGTCAGACTGGCATCACTCAATGGTATGGTGCTCATTGGGCATGGTAAGGGCCCTAGTTCCATCCCTGCCATCACAGTAAGCAAATATCTGCTGGGGATGTAGCTCTGTTAGCATCCTGGAGAAGTCCCATATAAGACCACCATCATGTATGCAATCAGCAAGAATGCTTATTATCTCAAGAAAGTTTCCAGAATGCTGGGGACTGCCATCCCACGTAAAGGCAAGATGGTGAAGAATGTGAGAGGGATGTGTCTATTCCTTTAAAACACATCTGAAGGTGACTGTCCAAGGAAGTCAGCTCATCTTAGAGATCATTGACTTATGCTAGTGGCAATCATGATAGTAACTTTTAGTTTGTCAGGGCTACTTATTTGTTGATCAGGCTATAGTTTTTCTATTTGGTACAGGCCTGGACAAGTTCTAGGCTTTATCAATGATCTGTCAAGGATGGCTGGCCTAGTATGCACTGATCATAGGAGCGAGCTCAATGACACAGGCCTGGAGTGTCCTATCTCCTTTGTGTTTGTGGTCAGAGGCCCTAGTAATTAATTGTCCTTTGTTCATGGCTTCTCCTCAGAAACTGCCTGCCCAGTCTCAGGAAACTGAAATTGAGGTCTGACCTCTGAGAGGAGATTGGTCAGCCTGTTATAGCATCTTCTTGCTCCTCTGATTCCCACCTTGAGTAGTGCATGATCTCAAATCTTGGAGATGTTTCTAATTCGTAAAAAAAACCTTCATCATCAGGGTAGGAGACTATCATGGAGACTCATTGGACCAGGATGCAAGAGTCTTTTGTGTGATTTAAAACTTTGACATTAACAAAGGGGGTTTAAGCCAGAAGTATAGCTCATCAGGTATCTTCTAGTGGGATTAGTAAGCTGGATCCCATTGGCATCTAAGTGAGGTTGCAGAGTTGGGAATAGCCATGCAGACATTGTTCTAAACAGAGACCATTTTCCCATTACTAGTGGCAAAATGAGCCTCCCCTTATTTGGTTGTGATGATCTGCAAGCTTGTCATAGGTTTGGTCCAAGGGCTGACATTGGGACTTTAGCATCATTAGTTTAGTGGTACCCAGACAGGAATTATCATTGAGTTAAGGCATCAGTGATGCAAGAGCCAACAGGAATTAACAGAAGCAGAAGAGCCAAAAGCCTTTGATGACTAACAGACTTCCTTATTGAGAAGGAACTTGGAAATGAGAATGAGCATCAGCATCAATTATTATTATTATTATTATTATTATTATTATTATTATTATTATTGGTTTTTCAAGACAGGGTTTCTCTTTTCACTTTTTGTGTCTGTCTTGAATATTTCTCTGTAGATCAGGCTGTCCTTGAACTCACAGAAATCTGCCTAGCTCTGCCTCCTGAGTGCCAGGATTAAAGGTGACCACCACTGCTGCATGACTAAGCATCCGTAATCATTTTATCTCAGGTTCCCTATGACAAGAAATTACTTTTGATGTAACATTCCAAGGGGGGAGGTGGTATAAGGGTGATGTTTTGGCTTCTGTAATTACTTCCTGCTGACATTGGCACATTCTTGTCAGGGCCTTGGAAGGCTAGAAAGTTAGTCAATGTAAGGAGGCAATTTAGAAACCTCTGGTTCATTGACCAGCTGAAGAAACAGCATTTGCATCAGTTGGATTAGTTTATATCAGCTTTCATGAAGTTCAGGGCTCATGCTCATATGGAGCAGATGTCATTAACAATTGATGCTTAGATGTGTCTGTCAGCAAAGTGCAAACCTGTGGAGACAGATACAAACTAGGAACAGATATTAAAATTTATGACCTTATTTGAAACATTTAGACACATATAATTCAAGCCTTTATGTCATCAGACCTTTATATTTCTCAGACCCTTGTCAGGACCTGTCAAACAATACCTGAATAGGGGAGTGTGGATTAAGAAAAGACAGATAGGAAAAACAGAAACATAGAAGAAAGACAGAGATATAGAATAGATTTGGGAGGACTGTCACTGTATACAGTTGTATCCAGTTTACTCTACACATTGCTTATATACAGCTGAGCAATAGACAAGGGAGCATCAGCAAAGCATACTACATTGTTCCAGACTTCTTTATCTTAAAGTTCTTTGGGTTCAAGGAGCAGTAAAGCCACTTCCCTGCAACACAGATCTTAAAAGGTCTTATTAATAAAAAAACCTAGAGCCAGATATTGGGGTAAAAGCTGAAAGATTAGAGAGGTAGATAGCAAGCTACTACATCTTAGCCCTATGAAATCCTCTGCCAAAATAGAGAGTTAGCTCCTCTATGCACCCTGCCTTATCCCTTGCTCTCTTCAGAACCTCTCAACATAGTTACTGACTCTCAGTATGCAGAAAAAGTGGTCCTACATATTGAACTGTAGAATTTCTCCCTGATGAGTCAGAATTAACTTTGTTATTTATTCATTTACAAGAAATAAACAGAAACAGGAAGTATCCCTTATATATAACTCACATCTAATACCATATGAGTCTGTCAGGCCCTTTAGCACAAGAAAATGAGAAGATTGATCAACCATTGATAGGAAATGTGTGGGAGGTCTCAGAATTTCATAAAAATATCATGTCAATAGTGAGGTTTTAAAAAAGGATTTTTCCATAACCTGGAGACAAGCTAAGGAAATTAAATGGAAATGTCCTACTTGTTCATTTTACAATCAGACTCCACTACCCGCAGGATGTAACCCAAAGGACACTCAGAAGAATGAAATCTGGCAGATGGATGTGTTTCATTTTGTAGAATTTGGAAAATTGAAACATTTGCACCACAACATTGATACCGACACAGGATTTCCATGGGCAACTGCTCTGAGTTTCAAAAAGGCTGATTCTGTAACCAAGAAATTGCTAGAAGTTATGGCCATCATGGGTATACCTGTATAAGTTAAACCTGACAATGATCTAGCATATGTCTCTGATAAAAAATGAAACAGTTTTTTGGTTATTACAATAGAAAACATATTACAGGTATACCATACAATCCTACAGGAGAAGAAGTCACAGAAATAACAAATTGAACTCTAAAGGGTATGCTAAATAAACAAAAAAGAGCAACAACCCCTCCTGAAATAGATTACATAATACTTTATTAATTTTGTATTTTCTCATGCTAATAAGAAAGGAACAATAGCTGCAGAGAGACACTGGACAATAGAAAAAAACTGCAGAGTTAAATCAGCCTGTATATTTTAAGGACTTGCTAAGCTCAGAATGGAAACCAGGATATATGTTATGTTGGGGATGAGGTTTTGCTTTTGTTTCTACAAGAGAAGTTAAGTTATAAATACCATCAAATTTGATAAAGGGCTGGGTGGTGGTGGCCCATGCCTTTAATCCCAGCACTTGGGAGGCAGAGCCAGGTGGATATTTGTGAGTTCGAGGCCAGCCTGGTCTACAGAGCGAGATCCAGGAAAGGAACAAAGCTACACAGAGAAACTCTGTTTCGAACAAAAACAAAAAAAATTTATGGGGTTGGGGATTTAGCTCAGGTGTAGGGTGCTTGCATAGCATGAGGTAGGCCCTAGGTTCAATCCTCAGCTCCACAAAAAATGATTTGAACAAGACAGACTTCTTAATTAGAAGAGGTGATAGTTCCTCAACCAGCATGACCATCCAATTTAAAGAAACTTGGCCTAATGCTATTAAATCACACATAAATTTCATGTCTTCCTACATGTTTGCTTCTGCTCTTCTCTACAAACACTTATCACAAATGATGTTTATGTAGTCCCAGTTCAATTAAAAATTAAAGCTGGCTTTGGAGTTGGAGAATGACTCTCTCCTTATTTAATGCCAAACATGTTAAAAAGAAAATGCATAATCTCTGTATCATGTCAGAAGAGTCTACTAATATGGCACAGAAGAAAACCAAAATTAAGGGACGATTCTATTGCCACTGTTCTCATAATACTTTGGTTCTATTTTGATTATTTAAACTTTCCTTAAAGTATAAATTTTATATTAAAATTTATATATATGTATATTTGTAACTCAATATAAATCCAGTTACTCTGAACCTGATACAAGAGAAAGTAGGAAGTAGTCTTGAACACATTGGCATAGGAGATCACTTTCTAAATATAACACCAGTTTCATAGTCACTGAGAGAAGCAATCAATCAATGGGACCTCAAACAGGAGAAGCTTTTGTAGAGCAAAGGACACAGTCAACAAGACAAAGCATCAGCCTACAGAATGTATAAAGATCTTCACCAATCCCACATCTGACAGAGGGCTGATATCCAGATATATAAAAAGAACTCAAGAAATTAGACATCAAAATGCTCAACAGTCCAATTAAGAAATGGGGTATAGAGCTAAACAGAGAATTCTCAACAGAAGAAGCTCAAATAGCTTAAAGACATTTAAGGAATTACTCAACATCCCTAATCAGCAGGGAAATGCAAATCAAAAGGACTGTGAGATACCACCTTACACCCATCAGAATGGTTAAGATCAAAAACACTGAAAACAGCTTCTGCTGGAGAGGATGTGGAGCAAGGGGAACACTCCTACTATGTTGGTTGGAATGCAAGCTTGTACTTTTCCATTTTGGAAATCAATATGGCACTTTCTTAGAAAATTGGGAATCAATCTCCCGCAAGACACAGCTATATCACTCTTGGGCATATACCCAAGGAATGCTCAATCATACCACAAGGGCACATGCTCAACTATGTTTGTAGAAGTATTATTTGTAATAGCCAGATTCAGGAAACAACCTAGATGCCCTTCAAATGAAGAATGGATAAATAAAATGAGTACATATACACAGTGGAGTACTACACAGCAGAGAAAAACTATGACATCATGAGGTTTACAGGCAAATGGATAGATCTAGAAGAAATCATCCTGATTGAGGTAACCCAGACTCAGAAAGACAAACATGGTATGAACTCACTCATAGGAGGATAATAGATGTAAAACAAAGGGTGACTAGACGGCTACTAACAACTCCAGGGAGGCTATCTAGAAAACAGGACCCTAAGAAAGACACAGGGATCACCCAACAACAGAGAAATGGATGAGGTCTACATGAGCAAATTGGACATGAGGGGGGTTAATGAAGGGCAAGTGTCAGGGGAAAGAGAGCTTAGGGGAGCGGGAGGTCCCAGCTGGATCAGGAACAGAGAGGGAGAACAACGAAAAAGACACCATGGTAAATGAAGACCACATGAGTATAGGAAGAATCAAAGTGCTAGAGAGGTCCCCAGAAATCTACAAAGATACCCCCACAATAGACTACTGGCAATGGTCAAGAGAAAGCCCGAACTGACCTACTCTGGTGATCAGATGGCTAAACACCATAACTGTTGTGCTAGAATTCTCCTCCAATGACTGATGGAAGCAGATGCAGAGATCCATGGCCTGGCCCCAGATGGAGCTTCAGGAGTCCAATCAGCAAGAGAGAAGAGGGTTTGTATGAGCGAGAGATATTGAGACCATGATTGGAAAAATCACAGGGTCAAGTAGCCAAACGAATGGAAACACATGAACTATGAACCAATAGCTGAGTAGCCCCCAACTGGATCAGGCCCTCTGGATAAGTGAGACAGTTGATTAGCTTGAACAATTTAGAAGTCCCCCAGGCAGTGGGACCAGAACCTGTTTTTAGTGCATGAGCTGGCTTTTTGTAGCCTGGGGCCTTTGCTGGGACACTTGGCTCAGCCTGGGTGAAGGGAGGAGGGGACTGGACCTGCCTCAACTGAAACTACCAGGCTAAGCTGAATCCCCAGGGGAGTCCTTGCCCTAGAGAAGATGGGAATGGGGTGTGGACTGGGGGGGAGAGCGAGGGGGGGACCCGTGTGAGGGAGGACAGGGAAATACATGGCTGATTAAAATTAAACTAAAATTTAAAAATTAAATTAATTTTTAAATTAAAGATAATGAAGTGCTTCTCCCATCAAAGGGCTAAAATAAAAAAAATCTGTTTTTCAAGCTTTGCTGACTCTGATTTCTGCCCCCAGCATGTAACAGGATCCTCTCAAATTGTGATTTTTTTAATGGAAAAACTTTTATAACTCCCAAACATATTCTGTTACAGTAGATTATTTAAAAATAATTTCCCCCATTTAAATTGGGGCAGTTAACATCCACTCAAACAAACAAACCTTCCAGAAAAGAATAGATAGACAGAAAATAAAATATTAATAGCTGGACTCAATATATAAAACATGAGTTCTCGTAAGTCACCAAAATTGTTTATGTCCTTCTATTAAAATACATCAATGTGCACAGGTAGCATTTATTTCTTATTAGATTAGCCAGAAAAGAATTAGAATTCTGAGATTGGAACAGGCAAACAAAACTCTATATTTACAATCAAACATGTTGATTTCTACCTTCCCTCTCCATCTTCTTTGCTTTTAGCATCTGAAAGTGGTTAATCAATAAAGAATAGCTAGCTGGTGAGTCTTTCTAAATGGCAAAGGACAGGAGCTACACACAATATTTGATAACAGACATGAAAAGAAGTGTTACATTTTTTTCAACAAAGTGAAGTGATTTTCTTCTCTAAAGTATCATTTTCAGCATTTTTTGTAAGTTTAATATCTGATTTCTCTTTTCCCAGAAAGAGATGTTCACCAGAAACAGATGTGCAGCTTAGCTCATATAAATGCTAGCTCATCACCCTCACAAAAAAAAAAAAAAAAAACATGCAAACAAACAAAGTCCAACTTATGAAGGAAGTGATTTTATAAGTCATGCCTTGTAACAGCACCCATCTCCATGGTGCATCCCAACCCATCTTTCTCCAGGTAGAAGAAACTGACATGCAGAGAGGCTAAACTGCCAAAGATGTAACAGAGAATTTCCTGGGTGTGCCTGCTGTCCTGATCTTGTTTTGCACTCTGTTCCTCAGACCTGCATCCTAAAGCTTTTCCTCTGGTTATTTCAGACCTTATTCTCCTTGGATAGCCTTTGATGTACCTCAAAAGGGCCTGTTACATGTCCTAGGAGGAGAAGGACAAAAATCAAAGTGACTTTTCACCTCTGATAAGGTCTACTTACTTTTGGAAGAAATTTGTCAAAGATCTGTTTACCAAAACCTTGATGAAGAGGCACAGAAGTTAGAGGGATACCAAGAAGTTTTCACAGGAATCTGTGTACATCAGTCCTGGAGTTAATCTCCAATCTAAAGTTACTAGTGGACACATTGCCGGTCAATAGTTATATGCCCACATACCTGGAATTTAAGGTGCTACTTTGCTCTCAGCATTAAGGAACCTCTTCTGACCTCCAAGGAAGGACATAGCATAAGATTGAAATTCATAGACAAGGCAGTGAATTCAGACCCAATTCCCATATCTGAAAATTTTAATGGTCAGGAAATTCAAAGAAAAATACATTCATCGAAGTGAAGCTTCTTGTATATAACACATTAGAAGAATTTAGCATGGTACTTGATATGGCAAGACAGTATCAGGGGACATTTATTGACAGGGTAAAGTGGTTTGTGAGTCTATGAGTGTCTCTGTGTCTTTGTAAAACTGTGACAGAGAAACACAGGTTGGGTTCAGGAGGAAGTAGGATCTCTTCTCCTGAAACAGATAAGGTGCTGTTGAGCATTTCATGAAAAACACATCTCACTGACTTGTGAAAACCCCTGTGTCATAGAGTGCTTTCTTAACATCTTTTCTTTTTTTGTTTTTTGTTTTTTGTTTTTGTGCCTTTTCCTGGAACTCACTTGGTAGCCCAGGCTGGCCTTGAACTCACAGAGATCCGCCTGTCTCTGCCTCCCAAGTGCTGGGATTAAAGGCGTGCGCCACCAACGCCCAGCTTTCTTAACATCTTTATTACACTGAGTTATCAGGCAGAGCAACTTAGAATGGGAAAAATTGATCATAGCCCACAATTTCAGGTAATAGTTCCATTTTTTGAAAATCAAGGTAGGAACTCAGCTAATCATATCACATACACAGCCAAGAGCAGAGATAAACAAATGTACCCATGCTGCCTGTTTGCTTCTTCTTCTGCTTCTGCTTCTGCTTCTGCTAGAGGTTCTTCATACTTATACACTACAGGTTGCAGACAATGAAATGATTCTGCCTATATTAGGGAGTCTTATCTTATTTAACAATTAATAAAATCCCACAAAGACAAGTTCAAAGAAAAATCTGATATATATAATTCTTCATTAAGGGTCCCTCTTCCCAGGTGACTAGTTTGATTCAGTTTGATAATAAAAACTAAGAATCACACCACCCCAGCATCACTGCCAGGATTTGAGGAGATTTCTGCCTGCATACAGAGCTGTGATTCTCAATCTGTGGGTCACCACCCCATTGGGGGTTGCATATCAGATATCCTGGATTTCAAATATTTGAAATATGATTCATAACAGTAGCAAAATTAAGTTAAGAAACAAACAATTATGTTTAGGGTTCACCACAATATGAAGAACTACTGTTAGTGCTATTTAAAGGGTCATAGAATTGGAAAAATTAAGAAACATTGATCTAGAGTGCCCAGTGGAACCCTAGTGTCTATGTGTCTGAATATGAATAAGCTTGCAAAGGATTTTCCTGAATACCCTTTGGTCTATAGGAAACTCATATTCTGTGTGGAAGACTCCAGCTGTCTGGCCACATTTACTAGCCAGTAACAGCAGACCAGTTTGAGCTACTCAACTGAGAGTACAACAACCACTACACACATGCTGATGACACACATTTTAGTCACACTGAGCTCCATGACCATATCACACTCCTAGGGGTACTTGTTCCTAGGCTGTGTCAGCCTCTCCTCTAGCATAATCCTGCCCAGATGTTTCCTATAGACTCTTTACCAGGAAATTATTTAACAAGAGTCCTTCTCAGTCAGCATTAAGTCTGTAATGTCTTGTGGCTAAGGAGATAAGGAGATGCAGTTACTTATTATGAACTATAGCATATATAAATTTCTATGATATTATTACCTTCTGTACACAAAATTTCAGTAGGAGATAAACATTCAGTTCCACACATGGAAAGAACTAAAGGATGTCCAATCAATCGGGGAGAGATCTCTGGCTTTGGATAAAGGGGATGCTGAAGGGCTTCCCTTGTATCCCAGCAGAGGCTCCAGCAAAGGTCAGCTTGACTTCTAGTGTATGATGAGGAAAGCTCATTAGCACAGAAGCAATGTCAGTTCCCATGACATCTGCAGCTCTTCCCTGGACGTTCTATTGTATCCTGGAGAGCCCTGGCATCCTCTGTGATGTCACCTATGTTGTGGCAACATCAACTGCCCTTGGGAAGTTTATTCAATGTCTTCACCATTTACTGATGAACATGATGGCATACTGAAGAGTCTAATTCAGAAAGAAAATGGAGAGGGTAGAGAAACCAGAGAGTGACAGAAGAAAGCTGACCTTCAGCCTCAGTGTAAAACATCAAGAAAGAAATGGTCAAGAGAATGGTGTAATGAGTTCTGTGCAGGAAAAGGGAAGCTTCCTGGAGGAAGTGGGCTTGAGCTGAATCTTTCAGTAATGGGGAAGAGAAAGCTGGAGTCTCTGGGAACCAACAGATCTTCCCTGCTGGTCATGGCTCTTGAAATTCAAGGATTCCCAGGGTATTAACTCTTTTGCCTCAGAGGTCAGGAACTGGTAAGGCCAAAGCTTTATGCTGGGTACTCTTGGCTTTCATCCCTTTTGGAGGATAGGCATTGGTGAGTGAACATGAGACCAACATTAAAGAGGAAGGGATTAATGAGGTGTGCCCATTTCAAGGCAGGACATCACTGTACTTCAACCACACTGGCTAACTTTAGGTACTTCCCAGCTGCTCTGTGTTCCTGAGTTGTCAGTGAGGTGACTTGTTGAGTCTGGTGACCATGTTCTGCCCTTATATGTCTTCTCCATCAATAGTTATATATGATTAGGGTGACCTGTCAAGATATTTGGGGAACCTCCAAACGACTGGGGTGATTGTGAACTATGGCAATTTTCTCCTGACTCATCAACCCACAGGCTTGTGGAATCTGCAGCCAAGTTAAATTCTGAGTCTGCAGCTGTGAATAACCCTGAAGAGGCTATCTCCTTGGTTACTTGGAGCATGTTCTATGAGGGCAGAGAGACCCAGATACCTGAGATAACCACTTCACTTCAAATAGAGGAGACAGATGAGTTCCCCAGAGGGGGCATCTGAAGCAGGGGACAAAACAATTTGGGGTGTCACTGAGTTATTGGTAAACAAGCTTTCCCAAACATTTGATTAGGACTCAGGGTGGTCTGATCCTCTTTACCTTGTCATACTGCAAGTTAATTTGTGTTCATCTACCCACAAGGAGCACCAGGGAGCCACCATCCCACCAAACCTTCCTCACCAAGATGCAGGTGAAGCAGAATGTCCAGAGACTACAGTCAGCTACAGCAAATGACTATTGGAAGAAATTAGCATTGAAATTGCCTGATCTTTATCACAGAAGAGAGCATGAAGAATACGTATACATTCTGTCAAACCCTGTGGTTTCAATCACAGGTCCACTCCGTCATCATTAATTCATTTTATATAAGGTCTGTGTTTCTGGTAGGCTGCATCTTCAGGATATGCCTTTGCCCAAAATCATGTCTCTTAACTCCTCCCAAAGGCAGAACCTCAAATGTGGACAAAAATGACATGAGCACAAAGACTATTCTGCTTTCTCTAAAAAGAAACAAAAACAGAGCCTATGGCATGAGTCATAGTACTCATGGACTGAGGCAGTAGTAAGTGAGTTCCCAGCATGCATTTGAAGAGATTCTATCAAGTGCTGGCTAGTGTGAGGTGTTAGTTGCTGTGAATTTGAGTTGATTGTTTTGTTACTTGCTTGGAAAGGCCTTGTGTGTTTCATTCTCCAAGCAGCAGTTGGAGAGGCCTAGTCACACATCTAAATGTGAGGATATGTGGACTGAGACTGATTCCTGCTCCTTTTGTTCCCCTCCAAGAGGACACACCTGCATGCATTTGTTCAGCATCCAATTGATAGAGTTTTCCCGCTCTCACGCAGTCTCTTTCTCTGTCTCTCTCAGTATCTCTTTGTCTGTCCCTCGGTCTCTCACACACATATGCATGTGTTATGTATTTTTTGACGTGTTTGTGCATGTATATCTCAATAGTCCCTGCAATCATGTTCCCTATCTCAAAGTTCCCAGGTGATACCTTGGTGAAAATTGGGAGCACCACTTTGAGCATTATAGTTCTGCCAGTGTACTTACTTTAATGACATACAGATATACACATGGTGAGTTTATAAATGTCATGATGTTTAATCCCATCCTCACAACTGTTCATGATGTTATTTTCATCTCTATTTTCACAGGTATGATTATGGAGAATTTGTTTTTTAATACAGGAGAAACATCTTCACAGATTCTGGAGGGTACACAGCTGTGGATTAGACACTAAATAAATTCTTAGATAGCTATTTCAGCAAACTTCCTGAGAGAGCTCATGTAGCTCCACCTCCCATCATCTAAACAGCCTACCTCTGCTGGCCTAGGGTCAGAATAGCTGTAAGTAAATCGTGTGCAACTCTGTGGGTTTGGTCCCAGGTTTCGGCACCAACAATGTAAGTAAATTTGTTGCAACAACTCTGGGGAAAGGTGTCCTGACTACCTGAGGATTCAGGCAACACCTTGACCTGCTTAGGACAGCTCTGATGGCTGGAACTGCAAGGAGACTGTTTAACCCTGGAGCACAAGGTATCCCATATACCTTGAGCTTCTCAGAACAGCAGCTCTGCCCTGAATGTGTCCTGGACACCTGGAGCTGTTTAGCACAGCTCTGATGGCTAGAATTGCAAGGGGACAGTTCAGCCCTGGAGGGTGAGGTATCCTGGACACCTCAAGCTGCTCACAACATCTCTGCCCTGATGATATAAGATAAACAACTGGTTGCTGTTTATTCTTCTTTATTACATTTCTACCAGATACATGAAAATATGGCTTTGAATATACACATGAAGTATTTAATGTTTCTTATATTATTTTCTAGTAAGCATTTTAAAATTAAAACTGTTGTTTTGACAAAACAGCACACACTGGGAGTAGATTATTTACTCTTGGATTACTCTGGAGGTAGAAACATGAGGACCATGATTTCAAATGTATCCATGAATCCTTACTGAAATCAAAGCCAGGCTTAATGTAAACAACACAATCTCAATTGGTGTAATTGTAAAGAGGAATCAGTTCTTAAGATTTCATCATTGTTTTTACACCCATGTTTTATTTAAACAGTCCTAGTACTCATAGTGCTTCTCTGTAGTGTGAATTTGTTAATATATTAACAATGAAGATAGAAAATCAATTACTTGTATACTTTAATCAAATTCAACAAGTATACTCAATGTGGAGACTTCTACATATCTCCTGATTTTATAAGAATGAGGTATGTTATGTCTTCCATATTCCTATGCTCATATGGCTTGTTTCCAAAAGGACATGTGATATAGCTAGTAAAGGAAGAATAACAGATAATAGATTTCCCCATTGAATTCTGTTTGCCTTTCTGTCCTCATAGACTTGTGGTTAGGGATTAAGGTTTCTCTTCCACAACATGCCTTGACTTTTGACTCTAACTGCCCCAATCACTGAACAGCACAGTCACAACAAGTATATGAGTTACACTAGCTTTACTATGGACTATTTGCTTAATAGAAAGCTTTGACAATATACTCATCACCTCTTCACTGTGTGTAGCTTTTGTAATATGAATGTTATGATATAAAAAGACTGACAGCTCTACAGCATAGCTCTCATGGTGTTATGATTTTAATGGTGATATCTTTTGGGGAATTGTTTCTTTGACATTGTTCTTAAAAGAATGCCCTACAAATGCAATTCACCAACCTGAAGTTGAGATTTATGTTTTTGTGAGAAATTAATAATCATCAATGCACTTTAAGTGGTACTTATTTACACTGTTGCTTTTGTTTAAAATTTCCAGGACACAATATAATTTCTTCACAGGCATTTTTATCAGCTTGCACAAGAAAAATTACCTTACATGTCTTCTAGAATTTTGAAAATGTTCTTTAGTATTATGATTTTCCCAACTGTATCCTAAAATAGAGTACCAGAAAATATATATTATTGAAAACATTGTAAAATTTATGTTACTATCTTCAGTGAATCTTAGAAACATGCCTGATTTACTCACCTCACTATTCTTTCTCAATCAAATTACAAAGGAACATCCAAAACCAAGAAACAGTTGTCCCTTTATTTTAAAACATGAAGGAAAATACACTGTCTTACCTATAATAGTGAGGTTCCTGTAGGTCTTAATCATCACCTCTTTGTAGAGATTCTTCTGGGAAGGATCCAGCAAAGTCCACTCTTCCCAAGTGAAGTTGACATGCACATCATCATAGGTCACTGCATTCTAAAACAATCCATACATGTGAACAACAGAAAGCATGATACTGACAACATTGTAAATGTATAATTCTTTGACAGTATATTCATACAATTCTGGTGCTCACTATCTTACTCCATTACATAGTTGTTATAATGTAATCATCAAGTCACTTTAGAAGAAAACTGAAGAAGGTGTTCACCTCTGTCAATTCTGTACCCTTTTAAAGGGGTATCAACTTGCAAGAAAAATGCCAATTAAGAAACATACACAGACAAGTAAACAAAACAACAATACAAAGTACACATGAGAGAAATTTTATGAACTAACTACAAAGAAGAAATAAGATAGACAAGCTATTGACTAACGACTTTAATCTCAACACTCCAAAGCCAGGTGCAGGTATATCTGCCTCTGAGTTGAATGCCAGAATAGTGCATGTAATCAGGTCCAAGACAGATAGAACCTAGATGAGCAATTGTTGTTGTGGTAAGATGGAAGAGTAACATTGGGTATTTGCACAAAAGTGGTATAACTGGATCTTGAGGTAGATTGATTCCCAATTATCTGAGGATATCATATTGATTTCCACAGTCCCTGTATAAATTTGAACCTGTGACAACAATGAATTCCCTTGTTCCATATCCTTTCCAACATTAGCTGTCACTTGTGTTATTGATCTTAGGCATTCTTACAAGTGTAAGATGAAAGCTCAAAGTAGTTTCAATATGCATTTGCCTGATGGCTAAGAATGTTGAACATTTTTTCAAGTGTTTCTCAGCCACTTTAGATTCTTCTACTGAGAATTCTATTTAGAGGTATACCCCATTATAACTGCATTATTTGGTTTGTTGTTTAGTTTCTAGAGTTCTTTATTATCTTTTGTGAGAAAACCCAGAAGCACATAGACAAACATATTGTACTCACTCATACATGAAAATTAGCTGTTAAGTTAAGTACACTCACAATAAACATAGTTAATCACAGTACAATCCACAGATGCATAGAGGCTAAGTAAGAAGAGCAGCTCTAGGGTATATGCATGAATCTCACTGGGAGAAGTATATAGAATAGATTTTGTGGGTGCACTGGAGGCAGTTGGAGATGGGAACAGGATTGGTCAGGTGAGTAAGGAAGGGACAGAGGAGAAGACAGGGAAAGATAACTGGATTAGGGGAGATTTTAGCAGGAGACATGGACACAGTGCAGTGCAAGCTTCATGGAACCTAATAGGGTGACCCTAGTAAGGAGTCCTAGTTATCAAGAATTCAGAGGCTGGCTGGATAGTGATAGCACATACCTTTAATCCCAGTTCTAAGAAGGCAGAGGCAGGCAGATCTCTGTGAGTTTGAGTCCAGCTTTCTCTAAAAAGTGAGTTCTAGGACAGGCTCCAAAAGCTACACAGAGAAAAAACAAACAAACATACAAAAAGAATACAGAGGCTGAACCAACCATCTTCTGTAAACACACAAAACTCCCAGTGGTAGGATTGGGACACCAAGCTAGACACAAAACACTCAGCTAACACTTGTCCTGCCTGAAAGATATGCTGGAGCAATGGTGGCTCAGAGTGTCTAACCAATGAATGACTAGTCTAAATTGATGCCCAAGCTATGAAAGGAGGCTCATGCCTGACAAAGCCTAGATGGATAGGAACTGCAATAGGATGGTCCAGAAAACTAGGAAAGCACCAAGTACAACTGACCAAGAAAAATACAATGAGATGATGTATAACTATATTCTGTTATAATCAAAGATTTGTGCCTAGCCTAATTGTCATCAGAGAGGCTTCTTTCAGTAGATGATGGGAGCACGTGCAGAGATCCCTACCCAAACATGAGGATGAGCTCTAAGAATCCTGTGGAAGGAGGGAATGAATATTGTAGGATACAGAAGGATTGTGGAAACAAGGAGATCTTGGCCCATAGAATCAACAAAGCAGGGTGCCTAGGGGTTCAGAGAAATTGAAGTGGCAATCATGAAGCCTGTATGGTTCTGTGCCAGGTCATCTGCATACATTCTATGGTTGATTAGCTTGGTGTGTTTGTGGGACTTATAACTGTAGGAGTCCTGGTGTCTGGCTCTTTTGCTTGCACTTGGGACCGCTTTCCTCCTATTGGGTTACCTTCCCAGCCTTGATATGAGGGTTTGTTCCTAGCCTTATTGCACCTCCTTATGATGTGTTTGGTTGATATCCCTGGGAGGCCTACTATTTTCTGAAGGAAAACAGGGTAGTAGTGGATTTGGACTAATGAGGATTTCAGGGTGGTGACTAGAAGGAAAGGAGAAAGAAGAAGGAAGCTGCAAGTTAGGTTGTATTGTATGAGAGAAGAATAAATACCAAGAGAAAAAGAAAAAGGGAAATGCATTTAATCTTAGTACAATGATCCTCATATTCTGTAACAATCCCAAACAGCTCAAATGTCCAGTTTCTTTTGACACTCAAGATAATCTCTTGCCTGTCACATCTTGTACAAATCAAGAGACAAGGATTTCCAACAAATAATGGCACAGTATGTATTCCCATTCAGAAAAAAAGGAATGTGACTGTGTTCCTAAACCCAAAACAAGCAGACATCCCTGGTCTATGTGCATGTCACACCAGCCAGAAGGTTAGGTAGCCAGGCCACCAGCCCATGAAACTTCCACCATCCCCACATACCCACAGACACAATCCTCTACCAACCATATAGTTGCCACTCCCAAATCCATGTCCCCACCCGAAATTGGATGGATATACTCTGCTCAAAGGCAAGCCACACCAGCCAGAGGAACAGGTAGACAACCTGAGATAGAGATGCCCTGCTGGACCAGAGGCAATGCCAGCCACCAGAAATCAATGTAACCTGCTCACTTTTGGACATCCTGCAGTCTTTCAATAATCCCCTAACAATATCCTCAATCCCACTTCTCTCTTCATCTCTGTGTTGTTGCCTCAAAATTGGGTTGAATCCTTTCTCTAACAAAGGACACACAATCTGCCAGATGTCTATGTAGGCCACCTGCCCATAGACCTCCCCTACTTTCTCAATGCCCTCTCAACCCTTTCCCCAAACTTCCTCTTCTCCTCCCTTTGGTCATCCCCAAACTTGGGCAAATACTCTCTGCTGGGACAAAGGTAACACTGCAAGATTTCAAGGCCCCAACTTGGGATGAGAACCCCTGTTCAATCATAGACCACAAAGAAGAGAAGAACAAAGAGCAAATAGAAACTAAGAACTAAAACACCCATCGAAAAAAGACAAACTGAGAAATCAGCACCCACAGCCACAATCACCTCAAATCCAGATACCTGGACACCAGCATAAGAACATAATCAATATCAGCTGGAACAATATTTCACTACCAGATTCCAGCTATCCTACTACAGCAAGTGCTGGATATTCTATCACAGGTGAAGGACAATTAAGACAAACTTTATAAGTAGTTCTTAAAGAGGAAGTAAATGAATGTGTTTAAAGAAAGCAGAGAAAGGATAAATCTAACATTGAAAAATATTGACAAATCCCTTAAAGAAAATCAAAGACAACCAAACAGTTGATGGTAATAAATGATCTCTTCAAGAACTGATAATGGAAATAGAAGCAATTAAAAAATGCAAACTGAAGAAATTCTAGAAATGAAAATCTAGGTATTCAAACAGGAACTACAGAGGCAAGCTTCACCAAAGGAATACAAGACATAGAATAGAGAATTACAGACTTTAAAGTTATGATAAAAAATATGGTTATATTCATGAAAGAAAATGTTAAATTGAAAGATTTCCTGAAACATAAGATCCAGGAAATCTGCAACACTATTAAAAGACCAAACCTAAGAATAATAGAAATAGAAGGAGGAAAATCTCAGCTCAAATCCCAGAAAGGATTTTCAAAAAATTTTCTTAAATAAAAGAACAGAAGAGAACATAGCCTAGATAATCTACTAATCAGAGCTCACAGGGGCTCACAGGGGCTCACAGGGGCTCACAGGGCTCACAGAGACTGAAACAGCATTTACTACCTACATGGGTCCACACCAGTTCCTCTACATATGTGTTACCCTTGTATAGCTTTGTGTTTTAGTGCAACTCCTCACAGTAGAAGTGGGTGGTGTGTCTCTGACATCTTTGCCTGCTCTTGAAATCCTTTAATTCCTACTAGATTGTTTCATCCAGCTTTGATATGGGGGTTCCTGCCTAGTCTTTTTGTCACTTGTTATGCAGGGTTTTATTGATAACCCTGGGATATCTGCTCTATTCTGAAGGGAAAAGGAGGAGGAGTGGATCTGATGAAAAAGGAAGAAATGGAGAGGATGCAGAGGAGTAGAGGGAGGGAAAATTGCAGTTGGCGTGTATTGTATGACAAAAGAATAAAAAAAAAGAAAGATTGAAATGTGAACAGCAGCAGCACTGTGAGCTCCACATCTCTGGGTTTCATCATCAGCCTTGGTTGAGTCCTTGTGCAGCTAGATCCAGGTCTGTTGTTTCCTGGGACTAGTTCCAGGGCTGCAAATGATCAGACCAGGTGACACTCCATGAACACCTCCTTCAGCTCCATAGATATTTGAGATAGGCAAGAGAAGAGCAATGGTGGTGCACAAGGCCTGTGAGCTTTTGCAGCCCTGCATTCCTACTTCCCTGGGCCAAGCCCACAAATCACCTACTAAACATACCCTCTCCCTGAGGAAAACTCAACAGAAATTCCTCCAGTCCTCCCCTCACATGCACAGCAATCTCCAGTTGCACCCTGAGGCAAGTCCCTCACAGACACACCCACAGAACATGCTCACAGACATTCCTCCTCCCTGGAAATAACCTTCCAGACACTATTTTTAGCCTGACTCAGAGTATATTGGAATCCTGGAGTGACCTCAGTTTTTGGGAAAGTAGCAGAATGGGGAGTACTTGGCAGCTAAACTGGAGAGCTGCTCTAAGATCAAGGCCAGAGGAGACAGCAGGGCAGCCCATCCACTACAACCACAGGGTTCTGGAAGAGGAGACCTGGACCTCCAGAGCTGCATTCATACAGGAGCTGGGAACCTAACGCCACAGTTGATAAAGTAGACAGACCCTGAGCCCTGCAAGAAGATCTCATGTGGAAGAGAAAACATGGCCAGTAGATAGACTAAGAGAAGTTTTGAGGGGATCTAATGAATCTTCTCCCTAGACCAAGATCTATGGGAAACTAATGACTTTTGAGAGGGAGAATTGTTTTTCCCATGGATGAGCCTCCTAGTTGGTTATTCAAAACATAGTGGACTGCACTAAAATCATGTAAATAGAAAAAATACCAAATGGACTCAGGAGCTCATATTTATTTATGTGTATAGACATATAAATATATATGCAATAGTAATATCTAAAGAGAAAACCAGTTTGAGACAGAGTGAGTGGGGGAATGTAGCAGACTTTAATTTAGGCCAACAACCAGCTCCCAAATCATGACAAAAAGACTTCTTATTAGTTAAGAATGCTTCCTGTCACATGGATTATGGTGCAAGAAGTGAATTGTGCTCTATCCACCCACCCAACACCATGCACACCAGAGAAATTTCTGCAGATCAGAAACTGCCTTTGTCCCGGGAACTAAACTTTACCAAATCATACCATTATAGCTGGTTATAGCAAAGTTAGAAGCATTCTAATCATTTATTGCTGAAAGACAATCCATATCACCAATTTTAACCAGTTTCTAATCCATTTGTAGTATTTATAAGACCAACCTGAAATTGGAGCACAATGTTCAGAACTTCTAGACACCAGAACTTCAATTTTCCAATTTGTCTTCCCACTACACACTAAGAATTTGGCCATGTGTGCACACTGGACAGTGATGTTATAAGCATGTCTTCCCATATAGGGCTGCAGAGTCTCTACATACCCAGGAAATCCATACACAGCAAGGCTCAGAGGACAAGGACTACGACCCATGTCACCACATGGACCAACAAAGCCACAGTGTGGATTATGGTTCATCCAAGTCCCAGCAGAAATGACAGCTCAGCAGACCTGCTCTGAACATGCTACACTCACCATGGCATGGCTTATGGACTTCCTTACAGCTCCCTATAGCAGAACAAGAGAAGAATCCTGGAAAAGAACCTGGAAGCTACCTGCTGCTGCTGCTCCTGATTGCTAACACTCCCCAGAATGCCTCATCAGCTAAGACCACATGGCTGGGCTTCAGGACATTAACAGTTTCCCTACTGGGTGAGCAGAGTTCAAAGGACTCAGACAGAAAAACCTTTGTTGGTGTTTTTGAGCCTAGATTTACTGTGTAGCCTGGGAACTCCTTCTGTAGGCCAGCCCAGCCTCAAACTTGGGTAAATCCAACTGTTTCTACCTCCTGAGTGCTTTTGGTTAAAGAGTACATAGACACCAAGCAGCTGAACATGGATTTCACCTCAAATGATCCAGATGAAAGATGAATCTTTTTTGAAAACATTCAAAAAAATCCATCACAGGTATACCAACTCTTAGGGTTTTAGTTAATTCCACAAGGAGTATGTGTGACTACCAAGAATAGCCCTCACAACAGCCAAGAAAGAAGAAATGAGAAAAGTTATTTCCTGCAGGAGGCAGGGAAAACATGCTTTTCCTAAACAAAGGAAGTATGTGGATTTTACTTAGGAAAGCTGGACATATTCACGTTGAATTCTCCCTATTCCTAAGCAGGCAAGTAAACAAATCTGTTTCTGAATATGATAACAATGTAAAAGCAGAGACATTTAGGGGTATTCTTACTCCCATGTCATGCAGAAATGTATGTAAATTATAAAAATGATTGGAAAAAATTGTCTCTGGCATGCTGAAAAATCAATAAATCACACAGTAAAATAAATATTGCTCTGAAGCTTATGCAACCTGTCAATCTTGATGTTCAATCTATAAGATAACTGTACCAATGCTATTCTCACCAATAGAAAAGATAAAGAACACAAATAAAGGAAACTTCAAGAAAAAGACACTTAACTGCACTGTATACTCTGCTCTTAAATTAATGATTATGATGACTTCATATTAACCTCAGAATGAAGCTGCTTTTGCCTTTGAGCAGGCCTCAGACCCAACCAACAGATCTCATCAGGCCCTTGTGCGAGACGACTCTCCTCTGCCAGAGATGTGAGATCCTGTCCCCAGTGCAGACGTGGCTGACCTGAGGAAGGCTGACCCAAGATCCAGAGGAACAGATGTGGTGAGTCCGGACCTGTATACCCGGAGAGGTACTCCTGCTTCCATTTGGAAGACAGGATGAGTATTGCTTGTAATCTTACTGTGTGAATAAATGAGTGTTATACCAAGTCTGAATCAAGAGTGATTATTCCTCCCCCGTAACTGGGGTATGTGCTCACTACAGAAAGACCTACTTATCCTGTTAGTGATCTACTCCCTGGTTTTTTTCCTGGTTGTCTGAAGTCCCTGTGACAAGCAGGTAAAAAGTACATTGAATTCACCTAAACTCCCTGTGAAGCCACCTAAGGAACATCTCCTTTTGTGTGCTTAAATTTCTCTTTAGTTGTTAATATTCTGGGTATTCTTCCTGTAAGGATTTGGTTCTTTTTTTTTTTTTGGTTTTTCGAGACAGGGTTTCTCTGTGTAGCTTTGCGCCTTTCCTGGGACTCACTTGGTATCCCAGGCTGGCCTCGAACTCACAGAGATCCACCTGGCTCTGCCTCCCGAGTGCTGGGATTAAAGGCGTGCACCACCGCCCGGCCAGGATTTGGTTCTTATTTACATCCTTAATTACATCATCAGCCTTCCCTGGTTTCCCAGCCTAAAAAGTGGGTGGCCCCTCTGTCCCCTCTCCTTCCCACTCCTTCCCCCATTGGCCCCTCTCTCCCTCTCTCCCTTCTCTCTCTCTCTCTGTCTCTCTCTCTCTCTGTCTCTCTCTCTCTCTCTCTCTCTCTCTCTCTCTCTCTCTCTCTGTGTGTCTTTCTCTCTCTGTCTCTCTCCCACCCAGTAAAGCTCTAAAAAGGTAACCATGACTGTGATTATTTTAATCAGCAAGCTCCTCCTCAGACATGGCTGCCGTGGGTGGCAACCAGCCATGAGGGGCAGCGCCATGACATAACCAACACTTCCACCTGTGTGACAGAATCTCCACCCCACATCGTATACTGGGTTGTACAAGCTAGTTAGCCACATTGTGTCCAGGAGGAAGAAGGGGAGTGCCTACTGAGAGCAGGAAGATCACATTGTCTGCTACTAGAGGAAGGGGCAAATGCTATTGCATTGCAAATCTTTGCTGGTTCAGAAAAGGTCTGGGTCTGGGGTGGAAGGCAGGATCAGGAATCATTGTGCTGTGTCTTTAAGTCCAGTGTAACCCTACAGGAGCTTCTCCTGTCACTCAGGCCACATTAGCCAATCAGGTACTCCAGGTGACCTGCCAGTCAGAAGTTCTACAGGGTCTTTCCGGCCTCCTGCTTCGAATTGGCTAAGAAAAGAATCTGTCCCTGTTGTTTTGAGTGCTATGCTGTGAGTGTTGCTGCTAGCTGAACAAAGAGCACGGGCGAGCTGGAAAACTACAATATGGTGAGTGAGGGGCTGCTGTCCCCAGACTGGGAAGAGTGCTCAGTTGAGTCATGGGAGTCAGTGTGTCATGTTCTCCCCTTGCTGGGTGGGAGCAAGTGGTCAGATGCAGAGTTCTGCTTGTTCTTTCCTTGTCCTCCATTGTCCAGCATGGTCCTGATCATCATGCATGCTCCAGTATGTGGTCCTACAAAGTCTTCACCATTGTTGGGGCCAGCTGGCAGCCTCTGAATAACTGCACTCTGTTAGCTGCACCTGTGCAGACATTGGAAGCATGACTGTGCTTTGAAATGTCCTTGTTGACATCACTGTCAAATGCCATCACCATGGGTGTGTTGTTTCTATGAAACACAGATTTCCAAACTCAAAGAGGCCTGGTCCCTCCCTTATCTTTCAGAAGTTCTACACTTTCAGCATTTAACATTTAGATTTAAAATCTAACTGGAATTAATTTTAGGAGCTTGTAAACCTTGGAGATCATGGCTCCCTTTGGGGGATCAAATGACTCTATCACAGGACTGGCCTAAGACTGTCAGAAAGTGCAGATATTTATGTTATAATTCATATCAGGAACAGAAATACAGTTATGAATTGGCAGTGATAATAATTTTATAGTTGTGGTGTCACCACATCATGAGAAACTGTATTAAAGAGTCACAGCATTAGGAAGGTTGTGAACCATTGGTTCGGGTCAATATCTCTTGTAACCAGGGCTTGCCTCACATTATATAATTGTGAATTGCTTTGAACACCTAATCTTGCCTCTGCCTTCCAGTGCTGGAAAGAGAGTCCTGCAACTCCTTCCAGGCTGGGCCTTGACCCGTCTGTGGGAAAGAAAAATAGACCGGAGAATGAATATCCTCCAACTTCTCTAGATTTTATTGTGAATTTACAAATGAGGTGGAACTTGTGTAAGAACTGAGTTCACTGACCAACTATAAAGCAGGTGTAGTGACAGCAGAGAGGATGAGCAAGAAAGAGGGTGGAAACTTTCCTGCTGTGATAGTAGTTGACCTTAGCAATGAGTAGTGAGGTAATCAATGTTACAAGATCAATAAATGTTCTGACTGGCCATTTCTTGGGTCCACAGACCAGGCAATCAAGAATCTGGATAAAAAATTGATATTTCGTGAAACCAAATTAGAGTAGTTACATCATTTGAACCCAAGAAATAGAACTGGATAGAATGGTGTGGCTCTGCTTAACATGATTGTGTTTTCCAGGTTTAAGATGTATACCCCAGGAGAAATGGTGTGAGAAGTACTTGGTGTCCTCTAATACAAATGGCCGGATCTGGAGCACATGGCCATAAAGCCTGTTTCAACTTTTTAACAAAATGTTTTGGGATTATATTTACATTATTATCACTATGTCTTCCCTTCTTTCATCCCCTCCCATTGACCCTTCATTGTGTTCTAATCCATGACTTCTTTTTGTTTAAGAACAGTTACTGTTTGAATGTGACCTGTATTTGGTTGAAGGATTTCTCAGCTATGAAGCAAGAGGTTGGTTGCAGTGGACATTGAGTATGCAAAGAACTGTGTACCCAAAGGACCCTGTGCATTGGAAAAACACATTAAGTGCTCTAGGAGATTAGAGAATTTTACTAAACTACCAAATCTCCTGGTTAGTGTCCTATCCAATCACAGTGTGGAAGGACCCACCTGGGAGGGTTTTTTTCTCTCTGAGTCCTTTGAGCTCTGCTCACCCAGTAGGGAAACTGCTAATGTAGCTGATGAGGGAGCTTCCAAGTTTTTTCCAGGATTCTCCTCTTGTTCTGCTTTAGGGAGCTGTAAGGAAGTCCAAGCCATGCCATGGTGATTGTAGCATGTTCAGAGCAGGTCTGCTGAGCTATCATTCCTGCTGGGACTTGGATGAACCATGATCCAGACTGTGGTTTTCTTCGTCCATGTGGTGACCTGGGAAGTAGTCCTTGTCCTCTGAGTCTTCCTGTGTATGGATTTCCTGGGTATGTGGAGACTCTGCCGCCCTGGCATGGAAGGATATGATGCTTGTAATATTACTGTCCAGTGTGCACACATGGCCAAACTTTTGGTGTGTAACAAGAAGACAGATTGGAAAACTGAAAGTCTGGTCTCTAGAAGTTTTGAACATTGCACTCCACTTTCAGGTTTGTCTTATAAATGTTACAAATAGTTTAGAAACATAGAAATATGGTGTTATGGATTATATTTCAGCAGTATATCATTAGAATGCTTCTAACTTTACTACAACCAGCTATAGTGGTATGATTTAGTGAAGTTTAGTTCCAGGGGACAAAGTCATTTTCTGATCTGCAGAAATTTCTCAGGTGTGCATGGTGTAGTGTGGGTGGATACGGCAGAATCCACATCTTGTGCCATAATCCATGGGACCAGGAAGCATTCATAGCTAATAAGAGGTCTTTGTGTCATGATTTGGGAGCTGGTTGGTGGCCTAAATGAAAGCCTGCTACATGCCCCCACTCACTCTGTCTCAAAGGGGTTTTCTCTTTTGATATTACTATTGCATATGTATTTATATGTCTATGAACATAAATAAATATGAGCTGCTGAGTCCATTTGGTATTTTTTTATTTTATGTGATTTCAGTGCAGTCCACTTTGTTTTGGATAACCAACTAGAAGGCTCATCCCAGGGAAAAACAATTCTGGCTCTCCATAGTCATTAGTTTCCCATTGTTCTTGGTCTTTTGAGAGGGTTCATTAGATCCCTTCAAACCTTCTATGTTACTATTTCTACTGGCCATGTTTTCTCTTCCACATGAGATCTTCTTGCAGGGCTCAGGGTCTGTGTACTTTGTCAGCTTTGGCTTTGTGTTCTTGGCTCCTGTATGAATGCAGGTCTGGAGTAGGTCTCCTCTTCCAGAACCCTGTAGTAGTAGTGGATGGGCTGCCCTGCTGTCTCCTCTGGCCTTGATCTTAGAGCAGCTCTCCAGTTCAGCTGCCAAGCCCTCCCCACTCTGCTACTTACCAAAAAACTGATGTCACCACAGGATTTCCATATCTTCTGAGTCAGGCAAAAAATAGTGTCTGGAAGGTTATTTCCAGGGAGGAGGAATGTCTGTGAGCAAGTTCTGTGGGTGTGTCTGTGAGGGACTTGCCTGGGGGATGCATCTGGAGATTGCAGTGCTTGTGAGAAAAGGACTGGAGGAATTTCTGTTGTGTTTGCCTCAGGGAGAGGGTGTGTTTAGTAGGTGATTTGTGGGCTTGGCCCAGGGAAGTAGGAATGCAGGGCTGCCAAAGCTCACAGGCCTTGTGCACCAACACTGCTCTTCTCTTGCCTATCTCAAATATCTGTGGAGCTGAAGGAGGTGTTCATGGAGTGTCACCTGGCCTGATCATTTGCAGCCCTGGAACTAGTCCCTTGAAACCCCTGGACCTGGATCTAGCTGGACAAGGAATCAACCAAGGCTGATGATGAAACCAAGAGATTTGAAGGTCACAGTGTTGCTGCTGTAGTTGCTAGAAGTAGCTGGGTGGTGGGAATAATGTATGAAGAGATTGTCATGGTCATATAGGTGAGAATCTGATGCAGGAAAAGTGAGACAGAAATCCACCCACCTTTTTTAAGGATTTTCCTGCCACCAGGTTGTCTTCTGATTCTTTAGTCTATAAGCCTATCTCCAGATCCTTTTTGATTCCATATGCCTTTCAAATACTTCTTGGTTGCCCAGCTGCCATTCTTAGCTTTCTAGGAGCCCCCATTGCCTCTGAGACTTCAGATATTGCTACAGTTTTGGATGTTCCTGAGACAGCATGGGGGATCCTCATAGGTGAGCTCCTTGGTAAAACTGGAAATGTTATAAGGCAAATAATCTCATTATTTTTGTTTTGAGGCATTTACTATTTTGTATTTAAAACTCTTTTTATATTGGCTATCATGAGAATGATGGAGCTTGTTGATATTATAAATTATTGCTGTTTCTATAGATTGTGGTTTTGGTCTGTTGGAAAGAGTTGTGGTAATTACATTCAGAATGGCAAAGACCTGCCAAACAACTGATAACAAGTGCTGGAGAAGAACTGGGGCAAAAGAGTAATGTCATGAGCAAGAAAGATATGTGTAGTTAGTGTGACAAAAATTATACTTTATGATGCTGATTGTCATCACACAAAATTCACACTCTTAATTTCTAACTAAGGTACAAAGACTCCTTCCTCAAGGCTGCTCACCTGTTCTAAGTATGTTTACTGAAGAAGTGCACAACTGGACTCCCTAATCACTTTGAGGACAAGGAGCAACCTTGTCATTGTTCCCACATTGGGTTAAATTTAAGCTGAATACTTCACTTAATCTATCATGGGGACTTAGGTGGGCCCTACCCAAATTTTCATGGTCTATTAAATTATGGTATAGAAACAAGCCGGGCGGTGGTGGCGCACGCCTTTAATCCCAGCACTCGGGAGGCAGAGCCAGGCGGATCTCTGTGAGTTCGAGGCCAGCCTGGTCTCCAAAACGAGTTCCAGGAAAGGCGCAAAGCTACACAGAGAAACCCTGTCTCGAAAAACCAAAAAAAAAAAAAAAAAAAAAAAAGAAACAAACTTATACTTTTAGTCTTTCTCAATAGAATGGGCTCATTGTTTTCTCACACAGGACATATCCTACTTCTTTGTGAACTTTAATATGTAGTACCTGTTGTAGTCTGGATGGAATTTTCCCCCATAAGCTCATAGGGATTGGCACTATTAGAAGGTGTGGCTTTGTTGGCGGAAGTGTGTCACTGTGGAGGTGGCTTTGAGATCTCATATATGTTTAAACCATGTCCAGTCTCCCAGACTACCTGTAGGTCATGGTGTAAATGCCCAGCTCCTTTTCCAGCGCCATGTCTGCCTACATGCTGCTATGTTCACCGTGATGATAATGGACTAAACCTCTAAAAAATGTAAGCCATGCCAATTAAATATTTTTCCTTTGTAAGAGTTGCCATGTTCATGGTGTCCCTTCACAACAATAGAAACCCTAACTTAGTACATGATTCATTATTCTTTAGGGAGGAAATACTTTTGAGAAACACTGCTAATTTTTCTTTTTTGATAGAGTCATATTATCTATAGGCTTATGTGATTTCTCTTCATGTTTTATAAATATAAATCCTAGTAATCCACTATAGTCATTCTTTATTTCATGTAACATACAACAAGAGGTATTTAACTCAAAGTGTTGATAGCATAATAAATAATAGTAAAATTGTTCATCAACAATCTCCTTCTATTTTGATTCTAGTAAAATTAAAAATAGAGGGATATTCCAAAAATTTCAATACAATACTTGGAAAATTTCCAGCTATTTTAGAAAAATATTCTTAAAAATTCTTTGGGTAACTGGTAGCTACAATATTTACTTTTATAGGTATTGTTTCAGCTTCTACAGTTGGAGTCTTACCATTTAAACAAAATCTGGAAATACCTCAATTTACAAATAAATTAGTTAAAATGTTTCTAAATTAGAAGAAGTTCAAGGAAAGATGGATATTAATTTCATAGAATGATTGGATGGAGCAGAAACAACCTAGGAATTTAAACAGTATAAATTTTCTCCCACTTCCAGATCTTCTGAAGTTTAAGGAAATATAAAGGCCATTGTTTGAAAGGTCCCTCCTGTTCAGAAAACTGTCATGCTTTGAATAATGGGCCAATGGTATAGAATGAAATGTTTTCTGGGATTTGTTTAAAAATATTCAATAGATATTATCCATTAAACTATGCAGTGTGAGGATTATTCTAGTTGGAGCTTTCTAATGATACCTTGTCTCAAACAACAAAGCAAAATATATTAAACTATATTTGTGTGTGTGTGTGTCTGAGTGTGTGTGTGTGTGTGTGTGTGTGTGTGTGTGTGTGTGTGTCTGTGTCTGTGTCTGTGTTTATTGAGGAATGTCTTACTATCGTATTCCCTTCATAGACCAAAATGTCTTGAATTCAAGGAGAACTGCTTGGCTCTGCTACCATACTAAGCTATATTTATTTCTGAGAATGATTTGACAGGGACAAGTGGGTGACACCTGAAAGGATTTTAAGAGATATTGTCCTGAACCATGAGACCTCTGCAGAGGTTAAGCTGGGACACTTCAATTCATTTTGGAAAATGATTTCAGGATGAGACAATACAAATCAGAATTGAAATTTTTTTTTGAGTCAGGGTTTCTCCGTGTATCTCTAGCTGTCCTTGAACTCAGAATATAGATGAGGTTGGCCCCAAACTCCCATAACTCTGCCAAGTATTGGAATAAAAGTCATGTGCCACATCATCCAAATGTAATTTTATTATTTATTTGCTTATGACTGTTTTTATTTGTGTCCTAATTTATATGTGGATAGGTATGCATGTGTTTTGTGGTTTAGTTATAATAGTCAGAGAACATTTTGCTTGCTGGTCTTTTCCCTTCAGCATGTTTGAAACAGGGTCCTTAGTTTACTATCACATGTAAATAACCTTGCAAGATTTCTTCTGTCTGCCTTTTATCTTGCCTTAAAATTACTGGATTAGAAGCATGCATTGTGGCAACGATTTTTATAAGACAGAAGTAAAGGGATAGTTGCAAGGTGAGTACTTTATTTGTCAAACCTTTTTAACAGCCATGAAGTTTATTGAGTAGAGATTTTTGAGTGTGTGTGTTTTGAGACATGGTCTGACATTCTAACCCTGTCTTGCCTTGAACTCACTAAGTAGTAGATAGGCTAGGCCTGGAACTTGAAGAGATCAACCAGTTTCTGCTTCATGTGTCCAGACTTGGAAAAAAAAGAGACTTTTTTTAATGGATTTAACACAGATATTGGTAGGAAGTAGGGACTTTATGAAAGTTTCATTTTGTGAGGGAGAGCTACACTTAATTAATACAGAGCCTTGTTACAAATTTGGGGACATTGTAAGTTCCAGTTCAGTGAGTTTTTTGGGAGCTACTCTCTTTTTCTGTGTTTCTCTCTCTTCTCTGTGTCTCTTTGCCTCTCTGTCTCTGTCTCTCCTTTTTAAAATACCAAAAGGGGTAGAAGTTGCAAGCCAGAGACATGTTAAGAAACATTTCATGGACAGAGCTATCTAAGCCCTTTGAGAATGAAACCACACCTGTCTGAAACAGAGCTATAGGATTTGTTGTTTTTCCACACTGTGTCCACATTTCAATCTTTGTATTTTATTTTTTTTATTCTTTTGTCATTCAATTCACACCAACTGCAGTTTTCCCTCGCTCTACTCCTCTGCATCCTCTCCATTTCTTCCTTTTTCACCGGGTCCACTCCTCCTCCTTTTCCCTTCAGAATAGAGCAGATATCCCAGGGTTATCAATAAAACCCTGCATAACAAGTGACAAAAAGATTAGGCAGGAACCCAATATCAAAGCTGGATGAAACAATCTAGTAGGAGTTAAAGAATTTCAAGAGCAGGCAAAGATGTCAGAGACAAACCACCCACTTCTACTGTGAGGAGTTGCACAAAAACACCAAGCTATACAAGGGTAACACATATGTAGAGGAACTGGTGCGGACCCATGTAGGTAGTAAATGCTGTTTCAGTCTCTGTGAGCCCCTGTCAGCCCCTGTGAGCTCTGATTAGTAGATTATCTAGGCTATGTTCTCCTCTGTTCTTCTATTTAAGAAATTTTTTTTGAAAATCCTTTCTGGGATTTGAGCTGAGATTTTCCTCCCTCTATTCCTATTATTCTTAGTTTTGGTCTTTTAATAGTGTTGCAGATTTCCTGGATCTTATGTTTCAGGAAATCTTTCAATTTAACATTTTCTTTCATCAATATAGCCATATTTTCTATCATAACTTTAAAGCCTGTAATTCTCTATTCTATGTCTTGTATTCCTTTGGTGAAGCTTGCCTCTGTAGTTCCTGTTTGAATACCTAGATTTTCATTTCTAGAATTTCTTCAGTTTGCATTTTTTAATTGCTTCTATTTCCATTATCAGTTCTTGAAGAGATCATTTATTACCATCAACTGTTTGGTTGTCTTTGGTTTTCTTTAAGGGATTTGTTAATTTTTTCCAATATTAAATTTATCCTTTCTCTGCTTTCTTTAAACACATTCATTTACTTCCTCTTTAAGAACTCCTATCAACTTTATAAAGTTTGTCTTAATTGTCCTTCACCTGTGATGGAATATCCAGGGCTTGCTGTACTAGGATAGCTGGAATCTGGTAGTGAAATATTGTTCCAGCTGATATTGATAATGTTCTTATGGTGGTGTCCAGGTATCTGGATTTGAGGTGATTGTGGCTGTGGGTGCTGATTTCTCAGTTTGTCTTTTTTGGATGGGTTTTTTAATTCCTTGGTTTCTATTTGCTCTTTGTTCTTCTCTTCTTTGTGGTCTATGATTGAACAGGGGTTCTAATCCCAAGTTGAGGCCTTGAAATCTTGCTGCATTATCTTTGTTCCAGCAGAGAGTATCTGCCCAAGTATGGGGATAAACAAAGGGAGGAGAAGAGGAAGTTTGGGGATAGGGTTGAGGAGGCATTGAGAAAGTAGGGGAGGTCTATGGGCAGGTGGCCTACATAGACATCTGGCAGATTGTGTGTCCTTTGTTAGAGAAAGGATTCAACCCAATTTTGAGGCAACAACACAGAGATGAAGAGAGAAGTGGGATTGAGGATATTGTTAGGGGATTATTGAAAGACTGCAGGATGTCCAAAAGTGAGCAGATTATATGGATTTCTGGTGGCTGGCATTGCCTCTGGTCCAGCAGGGCATCTCTACCTCAGGTTGTCTACCTGATCTTCTGGCTAGTTTGGCTTGCCTTTGAGCAGAGGATATCCATCCAATTTGTGGTGGGGACATGGATATGGAAGTGGCAGCTGTATGGTTGGTGGAGGGTTGTGTCTGTGGCTATATGGGGATGGTGGAAGTTTCATGGGCTGGTAGCCTGGCTACCTAACCTTCTGGCTGGTGTGACATGCACAGGAGCCGGGGATGTCAGCATGTGTTGTGTCCAGGAACACAGTCACATTCCTTTTTTTCTGAATGGGAATATATACTGTGCCATTATTTGTAGGAAATTCTTGTCTCTTGATTTGTACAAGATGTGACAGGCAAGAGATTATCTTGAGTGTCAAAAGAAACTGGACATTTGAGCTGTTTGGGGCTGTTACAAACTATGAGGATCATTGTACTAAGATTAAATGCATTTCCCTTTTTCTTTTTCTCTTGGTATTTATTCTTCTCTCATACAATACATCCTAACTTGCAGCTTCTTTCCCCTTTCTCCACCCTTCTAGTCACCACCCTGAAATCCTCATTCCACCAAAACCACTGCTACCCTGTTTAACTTCAGAAAAGTGTAGGCCTCCCAGGGATATCAACCAAACACAACATAACAAGTTACAATAACGCCAGGAACAAACCCTCATATCAAGGATGGACAAGGTAACCCAATAGGAAGAAAGGGGTCCCAAGAGCAAGCAAAAGAGCCAGACACCAGGACTCCTACTGTTATAAGTCCCACAAACACACCAAGGTAAACAACCATAGAATGTATGCAGATGACCTGGCACAGAACCATACAGGCTTCATGATTGCCACTTCAATTTCTCTGAACCCCTAGGCACCCTGCTTTATTGATTCTATGGGCCAAGATCTCCTTGTTTCCACAACCCTTCTGTATCCTACAATATTCATTCCTTCCTTCCACAGGATTCTTAGAGCTCATCCTCATGTTTGGGTAGGGATCTCTGCATGTGCTCCCATCATCTACTGAAAGAAGCCTCTCTGATAACAATTAGGCTAGGCACAAATCTTTTATTATAACAGAATATAGTTATACATCATGTCATTGCATTTTCCTTGGTCAGTTGTACTTAGTCCTTTCCTAGTTTTCTGGACCATCCTATTGCAATTCTTATCCATCTAGGCTTTGTAAGGCATGAGCCTCCTTTCATAGCTTGGGCATCAATTTAGACTAGTCATTCATTGGTTAGACACTCTGAGCCACCATTGCTCCAGCATATCTTTCAGGCAGGACAAGTGTTAGCTGAGTGTTTTGTGTCTAGCTTGGTGTCCCAATCCTACCACTAGTATTGTTGTGTGTTTACAGAAGATGGTTGGTTCAGCCTCTGTATTCTTTTTGTTTGTTTGTTTATTTTTTCTCTGTGTAGCTTTTGGAGCCTGTCCTAGAACTCACCTTTTAGAGAAAGCTGGCCTCAAACTTGCATTGATCTGCCTGCCTCTGCCTTCTGAGTACTGGGATTAAAGGTATGTTCTATCACTACCCAGCCAGCCTCTGAATTCTTGATAACTAGGACTCCTCACTAGGGTCACCCTATTAGTTTCCATGAAGTTTGCACTGCACTGTTTCCATGTTTCCTGCTAAAATCTCCCTTAATCCAGTTATCTTTCCCTGTCTTTTCCTCTGTCCCTTCCTTACTCACCTGACCAATCCTGTTCCCATCTCCCATTGTCTCCAGTGCACCCGCAAAATCTATTCTATATATTATCCCAGTGAGATTCATGCATATACCCTAGAACTGCTCTTCTTACTTAGCCTCTATGCATCTGTGGATTGTACTGTGATTAACTATGTTTATTATGAGTGCACTTTACTTAACAGGTAATTTTCATGTATGAATGAGTACAACATGTTTGTCTATGTGCTTCTAGGTTTTCTCACAAAAGATAATAAAGAAATCTAGAAACTAAACAATAAACCAAATAATGCAATTATAATGGGTTATACCTCTAAATAGAATTCTCATTAGAAGAATCTAAAGTGGCTAATAAACATTTGAAAAAATGTTCAACATCCTTAGCCATCAGGCAAATGCATATTGAAACTTCTTTGAGCTTTTGTCTTACACTTGTAAGAATGGTTAAGATCAATAACACAAGTGACAGCTAATGTTAGAAAGGATATGGAACAAGGGGATTCATTGCTGTCACAGGTTAAAATTTATACAGGCACTGTGGAAATCAATATATCCTCAGATAATTGGGATTAAATCTACCTTAATATCCAGTTATACCATTTTGTACATATACCCAATGTTACTCTTTCATCTTACCACAAGGGCAATTGCTCATCTAGGTTCTATCTGTCTTAGACCTGATTGCATACACTATTCTGGCATCCAATAAAGAGGCCGATATACCTGGAGGGTTGGAATTGAAGTCGTTAGTCAATAGCTTGTCTATCTTGTTTCTTCTTTGTAGTTAGTTCATACAATTTCTCTCATGTGTACTCTGTACTGTTGTTTTGTTTACTTGTCTGTGTATGTTTGTTCATTGGCATTTTTTTGCGAGGTGATACCCCTTTCAAAGGGTACAGAATTGACAGAGGTGAACACCCTCTTCAGTTATCTTCTAAAGTGACTTGGTGATTACATTATAACAACTATGTAATGGAGTAAGATAGTGAGCACCAGAATTGTGTGATTATACTGTAAAAGAATTATACATTTACAATGTTGTATTATGCTTTCTGTTGTTCACATGTATGGATTGTTTTAGAATGCAGTGACCTATGATAATGTGCATGTCAACTTCACTTGGGAAGAGTGGACTTTGCTGGATCTTTCCCAGAAGAATCTCTACAAAGAGGTGATGATTGAGACCTACAGGAACCTCACTATTATAGGTAAGACAGTGTATTTTCCTTCACGTTTTAAAATAAGGGAACAACTGTTTCTTGGTTTTGGATGTTCCTGTGTAATTTGATTGAGAAAGAAGATTGAAGTGAATAAATCGGGCATGTTTCTAAGATTCACTGAAGATAGTAACATAAATTTTACAATGTTTTCAATAACATAAATTTTCTGGTACTCTATTTTAGGATACAGTTGGGAAAATCATAATATTGAAGAACATTTTCAAAATTCTAGAAGACATGTATGGTAATTTTCTTGTGCAAGCTGATAAAAATATGCCTGTAAAGAAATTATATTGTGTCCTGGAAATTTTAAACAAAAGCAACAGTGTAAATAAGTACCACTTAAAGTGCATTGAGGGTTATTAAATTCTCACAAAAAACATAAATCTCAATTTCAGGTTAGTGAATGGCATTTGCAGGGCATTCTTTTAAGAACAATGTCAAACAAACAATTCCCCAAAAGATATCACCATTAAAATCATAACACCATGAGAGCTACGCTGTAGAACTGTCAGTCTTTTTATTTCATATCATTCATATTACAAAAGTTACACACAGTGAAGAGGTGATGAGTATATTGTCAAAGCTTTCTATTAAGCAAATAGTCCATAGCAAAGCTAGTGTAACTCATACACTTGTTGTGACTGTGCTGTTTAGTGAGTGGGGCAGTTAGAGTCAAAAGACAAGGGACATTGTGGAAGAGAAAACTTAATCCCTATACCACAAGTCTATGAGGACAGAATGTCAAACAGAATTCAATGGGGAAATCTATTATCTGTCATTCTTCCTTTACTAGCTATATCACATGTCCTTATGGAAACAGGCCATATGAGCATAGGAATATGGAAGACATAACATACCTCATTCTCATAACATTGTGCCCCGGCCAACGGGGTATCAACGGGGGCGACCCACCTGTGGGAGAGAATGAGAGGGACGGGGGAGACACGAAAGGACAACAGCAAGACAGTGTGTTCTGATCAAGCTGCAAATTTTATTCTCCTCAGCAAGGCTTATATAGTATGGGAGGGGGAGGGGAGGAGGGAAGGGGTGCACAACATGCCGTACGTGCAGGTGAAGGGGGACGTGCAGGTGAGGGACTACGTGCAAGTCGTGCAAGTCGTGAGGCTGCTAGGTGGTAAGGTCACTGGTCAGGGCCCATTGTTCTGTTGCTATGCTATCTGACCTGCCTGACCTGTTCTTTATCTTTGGGGGCATCCGGTTTAGGGTAGGGGCTTGTTCTCTGGCTTAGCTAGTACTTTTCCATGATCCATGTTTGGTCTCTGACAACATTGAATAGATATGAAGCAGACTCCACATTGAGTATACTTGTTGAATTTGATTAAAGTGTACAAGTAATTGATTTTCTATCTTCATTGTTAATAAATTAACAAAATCACACTACAGAGAAGCCCTATGAGTACTAGGACTGCTTAAATAAAACATGGGTGTAAAAACAATGATGAAAACTTAAGAACTGATTCCTCTTTAGACCAAATTTAAATAATTCCTAATTAGACCAAATTTAAATAATTCATACTGATATAAAGAGTCAACAGTGTAATCATTATGGTAAAGATTTTACACGTGCTTGCAGGCATGAAAGAAGTCAAACTGGAGAGAAGAAACCTTTCTTATATACTGAATGTGGTAAAACCGTTGTATATGAGAGTCATCTTCAAAGGCATGAAAGTGCACCTATGGGAAAGAAACGATTTCTATGTAATCAGTGTGTTAAAGCCTTTGTGCTGTGCGATGTTCTATATGGCAACTGTGTTGCTGATTGGTCAATTAATAAATCACTGATTGGCCAGTGACCAGGCAGGAAGTATAGGTGGGACTAACAGAGAGGAGCCTTGAGAGAACAGAAAGGTGGAAGAGAGACACTGCCAGCTGCCACCATGACAAACAGCATGTGAAGATGCCTGTATGGATTAATGGAAATGGATTAATTTAAGCTAAAAGAACAGTTAGTAAGAAGCCTGCCATGACCATACAGTTTGTAACCAATATAAGTCTCTGTGTTTACTTGGTCGGGTCTGAGAGGCTGTGGGACTGGCAGGTGAGAGAGATTTGTCCTGACTGTCGGCCAGACAGGAGAACTCTAGCTACAAATGGCGTCCAACGTGTTGGCAAGAGTTTCCACCTAAAACCTGAGAAAAGATTCTAAAATGGAGCTAAAAACAGCTTCCTAGTTGTCTCTCTCAAATGAGGGGAAGCTGCAGGTTTGAGCTACTGGTGGGTTCCTAGCGTGCACCCTGACCTGCCGCCTTATGGTGGGAATGAGGCCTCTGCAAGTGGCATATTAAGCTGCATGGTGGATTTAGCCTTTGCTGGTACAAAGCAAAGAGGTTTCTGGACTACACGCTGCTTGGATAGAGGCATGGACCCATGATGGCTCCCAGAGCTGGTGGTAGATGTGCCACCGCCATGTTGGAAGTTGAGGTGGGCAGAGCCAGCAGCAACAGCTGCTGCAGTTTAAAGCAATAGATTCACAATAAGACAGATTCAGATGTAATAGTTTACAATGTGTGTAAAAAATACATAGGCTTGAAAGAGACAAAAAAGGTGATATATACAGCTATAGAAACAAATACATAGTTTTAAAAAGTAAAGTCTCTAAAGAGACAGTAAAATTAATATGAAAAATAAGCCACGTAAAGTTGGATATCCCACAGAGAATCTGGATTGTGTTGTCTTTGGGAATCTTAACTGCAGAGATATTTGATTGTAAAGGAAGCTGAGTTAAACTAATATGCATATTTTAATGGTACCTTGACTTCAAAATTTGGATATAAGGATATGTTACTTTGGAAAGGAGACTCTGCTTTTGTTCCCACAGAAAGCCAGAGGATATGGATTTGTTCAAGATTAAGATACATCAGGTTTGACCAGCCAAGACCCCCTGAAAGGTCTCCGATGACACCATGGCCCAGATGATCCAACATCCAGAATGATTTTAAGGCAACTGGCTCAGACGATAAACCCTCATGGACTACTCCATAATCCTAAAATTTTCTTTGTGTCCCCATAAGATACAGCGCCCCCCTCCAGCAGGAAGTAGTAAGAGAAGCTACGCCCAAATTCCCAAATTATATGTAATTTACTTTGTTAAGGTTAAAACCTTCCTTTTTGAAAAAAAAAAGGGGGAAGTGCTGTGGGATGTTCTGTATGGCAAATGTGTTGCTGATTGGTCAGTTAATAAATCACTGATTGGCCAGTGGCCAAGCAGGAAGTATAGGTGGGACTAACAGAGAGGAGCCTTGAGAGAACAGAAAGGCGGAAGAGAGACCCTGCCAGCCTCCACGATGACAAACAGCATTTGAAGATGCCGGTAAGCCACGAGTCATGGTGCAAGGTATAGATTAATGGAAATGGATTAATTTAAGCTATAAGAACAGTTAGTAAGAAGCCTGCCATGACCATACAGTTTGTAACCAATATAAGTCTCTGTGTTTACTTGGTCGGGTCTGAGAGGCTGTGGGACTGGCAGGTGAGAGAGATTTGTCCTGACTGTCGGCCAGGCAGGAAAATTCTAGCTACACCTTTGCACATCGCAGTAATCTTCAAAGGCATAAAAAACACATACTGGACAGAAACCCTACAAATGTAATAAATGTGGTAAAGCCTTTGCAAAACATTGTCAGCTACAAACGCATTTAAGAACACATACTGGAGAGAAACCTTATGAATGTAATCAATGTGGTAAAGCCTTTGAATATCACCAAACTCTTCAAATGCATGAAAGAACACATACTGGAAATAAACCCTATGAATGTAATCAATGTGGTAAAGCCTTTGTACATCACAAACATCTTCAAATACATGAAAGAAAACATACTAGAAAGAAACCCTATGAATGTAATCAGTATGCTAAAGCCTTTGCACAACATGCTCATCTTCAAATTCATAAAAGAACACATATAGGAGAGAAACCCTATGAATGTAAGGAATGTGGTAAAGCCTTTGCCCGATTCAGTCATCTTCAAAGACATAAAAGAACACATACTGGAGAGAAACCCTATGAATGTAATCAGTGTGATAAAGCATTTGTGCAACATGGTTATCTTCAATGTCATAAAAGAACACATACTGGAGGGAAACCCTATGAATGTAATCAATGCGGTAAAGCCTTTGCAGGATTGAGTCATCTTCAAAGGCACACAAGAACTCATACTGGTGAGAAGCCATATGAATGTAATCAGTGTGGTAAGGCCTTTGCACAACATGGTCATCTTCAAATACATAAACAACACATACAGGAGAGAAACTCTATGAATGTAATCAGTGTGGTAAACCCTTTGTACATCACCAAACTCTTCAAATGCATATAAGAATACATACTGGAGATAAACTATGAATGTAATCAATGTGTTAAGGCCTATATTCATCACAGTACTCTTCAAATACACAAAAGAAGACATCCTGGAGAGAAACACTATGAATGTAATCAATGTGGTGAAGTCTATGATCATCACACTACTCTTCAAATACATACAAGAAGACATGCTGGAGCAAAAGCCTATGACCATAATTAATGAGGTAAAGCTTTTCATCATCACAGTCATCTTCAAATGCATAAGAGATCACATACTAGAGAGAAACCCCATGAATTTAATCAATGTGGCGAGGACTTTCTTCACACACAGTACTCTTCAAATGCATGAAACAACACCTACTGGAGAGAAATCCTATGAATGTAATCTGTGCGATAAAGCCTTTGTATGTATCAGTAGTCTTTGAAATCATTAGAAAAAGTCATACTGCAGAGAAACCCTAAAAATATAGTCAGTGTACCTGCAAAATGTACAGAGGGCTTATTATTATAAAGTATTTGGCACGATCCTTATCCAAAACACTTGCATTCATTTACACAATGGTGTTCTTTCTGTAAAGAACAATTTGACAGTGTCAACAATCTGTTCATGCATCATGCTATCCATTTTCACAATGTTTGCACCTGTAAAACCATGGAATAAATGAATTTATTAGTTTATAAAGTCCTCTGTGTAGGAGGTCAGCCAAAGAAAGACACCTGGAAAATAAAACCAGAGCCAATGAAAAACATTCAATTTAGCACTCAAACCAGAGCCAAAGAAATACACTCTACCTCTGAACAACTGAGCACAAAGCCATCCAATTCATGAGCAGAAAAACCAACCAATCCTGAGCACAAAACCAACCAATCACTGCACATGAAAGCCTCCCAATCTCTGAGCTTGAGCCTGAAACCCAACCAATACCTATCCTCCAACTCTTTTCCCCGGAAATCTCCACCACTCTGAAGCCCCATATAAGTCATGTGTCTGTTCAGCTGGCAGCTGCCCTTTTTCACACTGACACAGGTAGCCACTATTCTGGATTCCTCTCTCCTATATAAATCTCTTGAGTTAGATTTGGGTGAAGATATTTTGCCAGAGCAGAGCAGAATCTCTCCTGGGAAACTCCCTAGTGGAGTCAAGCAGAGAAGCAATTCACATCTGTGCTGAGAAACTCGCTAGTGGATTGGTACAGAGAAATAATGGACACTTCTGCAGGAAAATTCTCTTCAAGGAGTGGAGCATATTGGCAAAGGACATCTCTGCTGGAAATCTCTCTTAGCTGAGTGTAGCACAGCTAAGCTGTAATGGCTCTTTTTTGGAGAAGAGTAAATTTTCCACATCCTTATAGTAAACCATCCCACACTGGGACATATGTTCAGGACTAGCCTTACTTTCTAACAGCCAGTATTCCTATCTCCTCACAGCTTTAGGTATCCAGCTTCCTTTCACAGCATTTTCAGTTTTTTTTTTTTTTGAGACTGGTAGGTATCCTGGAAATCTTTCCTCCACAGCTCCAGGTATTGCCTGACACCCCAACAGCCAGAATATCATTCTCCTCTCAATCCAGCATACTTTCCACTCCCAACTATAGGTGTAACCTAACTTTCGATACTCAGGGAACTTTTGCATTCAGACCTGAACACTTGCACTATGAATTTAAATAATAATGTAGTATTTTTAGAATTTATACTCTTCTTTAATGATATGAATTAAATAATTCAGGTGTAAAACTTTATGGATTTGTACTAGTTTGTTTTCTGTTCCTGTTATGTAGTGTCTATGTCAACTTATAATGAGCTTTATTTGGCACCAGGATCAGCATGTAAGTGGCATGGCATCAAGTGTCAGACATGGCAGCTAAATCGAGAGCTAAATACTTAGCTTGAACCATGAAGCAGAGAGTGGGAACTGAAAATGATGTGTGGATGTAATTGATCAAAGCATACCCCTAGTGACATATTGCCTCAGCAGAACAGCATTTCCTAAACCTTCACAAATTATACTGCCAACTGAATAGGATTTCTCTGACTTCAAACACCATGCTTGCTTTCTGTTACATGAACCAATTCACAATGAAGAAAATCTCTGTAAACCTTTAAATGTCTCAATACTTGTGTTACCGGAATGCATGCTTACAAATGAAAAAGTTTCATTAGTGAAAAATTGTTGTTTAAAGAGTTGTTTCAGTTTTAATAATGTGATGTCAGTACATCTTTTGAGGGTATGCGAATTTGCATGGTAGTTTCTGAAAATGTTAGGCTCTTGAATCTTCTTGTAATAAGAACTAAAAGAAGTTGTCAAAATCAAGTCTTATTCCTGGGAATGAACCTTCCTCAACTGCCCAACCATGTCTCTAATCATGAAAATATTTTAAAGCCTATTTATATCATGTTAAAATCAGGAAATAGGGACAAACTCATACACAAGACAAATTTAATTCATGTAAATAATTTGGTACAGATTTTAGACATCACAGTTGTCTTCAGCTTAAAGAAAAAGATCTTACTTCATTTTCTTTTCATTATAGCCTTGAAGAAAGTAAATTAGTTTCTACGTTTAGTCAAGACTGATGGGGGAGATCAATGCATTTTTGTTTTTATTTTGAAACATTTGTGGTAGATACCAAAGTGTGGTATATATGTGGCAAATTCATTTTAGTTCAATTTACTTTTGTGGTCTTTATATTACTTCTGTGGCTTTTGTTCATCTTCCATGGTGTTTTTGCTTAGTGATATGTATTTTTCTGCTGTATTACATAAAATGGAAAATCCATCATCTTAGTAGTCTATTATTTATTTAAATGTCAGGCAGTGTATGATCATACTTTCCAAGTAAGACGTTCTATGAAAAGGCTAGTGGGTTGTGGTGTTTGGTTTTGATTTCATGTTTTCACAAGTTCCCTTGTGATAGTGTTGTTTATATTTAGCCTGGCATAGATTTCAGTAATGATTCAAGGATACATTTTTACTCATGATCCTCATGTGTCTACCTCCAGTGTACAAGTCCAAGAGTAGATAATCTACTCCCAATGTGTGCTGTTTTGTCAACACAACAATGTTAATTTTAAAATGGTTAATAGAAAAGAATATAAGAAACATTAAATACTTTATGTGTGTATTCAAAGAGATATTTTCATGTGTCTGGTAGAAATGTAATAAAGTAGGATAATCATAGCTTCATATATATATATATATATATATATATATATATATATATATATATATATATATATATATATATATATATGTAATCTGAAGCTCTGTGCATCTTCCTTTCCCCATCAGTTATTCATTTGGACCATCATATTGAAGTATTGCCCTGTAAGGGAATTTTCCAAAGATGCCAGATAATGTAATGGCACTAAGATTTTTTTTAGTTTTTTTTATTGAGAGATTTTCTATGCATTTTACATACCAACCACAGATTTCCCTGTCCTCCCTTGTCCCACCTCCCAGCATTCAACCCAACCCAACCCCATTCCTACCTCCTCCAAGGCAAGGTCTTCCATGGGGAGTCAGCAGATCCTAGTACATTCAGTTGAAGCAGATCCAAGCCCCTCCTCCCTGCACCATGGCTTCTCAAAGTGTGTCACCATAGGAACTAGGCTCCAAAAAGCTGGCTAATGCACTAGGGTCAGGTCCTGATCCCACTGCCTGTGTGCCCCCTAAACAATTCAAGCTAAACAACCATCTCACCTATCAAGAGGGCCTAGTCCAGTACCATGGGGTCTCCTCAGCTATTGGACCACAGTTCATGCATTTCCACTACTTTGGCTAGTTGTCTCTGTACTTTTTTCCATCATGGTCATAGAATTCCTTGTCTCTCTCATCAATTTATACATCTGGAAATTGGCCTGGCACCTGGCTGTGGATCTGTTCATCTGCTTCCATGAGTCACTGGATGAAGGTTCTGGAGGCTATTAAGTGACAATTTGGTGTTGGGAGTAGCTAACAGTCTCTTTCACTATTGGCAATGCTGAGAATGAGAAGCATAAGACAAAGCACTACTTACTAAGGAAGCTTGCTAAGAGGCAGAAAGGCTGGAGCCAGAGCTTCAGACTCTGCAGTAAAGCAACAAGGAAAGCCAGAGATGGCCATTGCACAATGTTGTGGTCCCCTGAACAACAGGCACTTAACAATGAAAGACTGACTCCTCGGCCAGATCATTTAATTTCTCTGAGACCTTGGTCTTCTCATTCCTTAAGCTCTATGTGTGTGACATAACCTGCTCATGCCCCATCTTGAGCTTTTCATAGAAAGGACTTGGCTGGTATAGGTCCTGGACCTAGAGTTAATGAACTCCATGAACATAGTCCTCAAGTATCACAGGAATTCAGGGTGTGTTCTAGACTACTGGATATCATGGGATGCCACATCCTGTCTCCTAAGTAATGGGAATTTCTGGTATTTATTAAACTTGCTATTGTAGGGACAAGGGGCTGGATAAAGAAACCCACCCTGACCCTGGGGCCCAGAACTAGGAAAGAAAGACTCTGATCTGGCCAGAAAGAAACACAATTTGGCTCAGTCAGATCAGAGCCCTCTCTGGCCCTGGCCAACTGACTTGTGAAATCAACCAATCACAGAGCAGAACAGTAGAACTCTGGGCCCTAAGTCAACCTGAGGTTGACTGCACCCCCAAAACATCCAGTGTAAACCTACCTGCCTGGTCAGTTTTAAGAAAAAGGCTGTTCTGTCTACCCTGGTAGAGGCAGCTACTCTCCTGGACTCCTCCTTCCCAAATAAATCTCTATCTCAAAAGAATTTTGGGTGTGATGATCTTCATTCACAAGCATAGAGAAGATCCTTATTGAGATGTCCCCCAGTGTACAGAGCAAGAGGGAGCTGAAAGAGCAGAGCAAGGAGGAGCTGAACAGAAGATCTTTGCTGAGACGTCCCTCAGTGGACAGAGCCATAAAGAGCTAAAAAGTAACACTTTTCTCCAGAGCTAGAGTACATTGCTACATTTCTGCAGGGGTTTTTCCCTTTGTGCAGAGTGAAGCAAAAGAAAGTCACAGCATAGGCAACAGAAGCAGAGCTCAGCTAGGAAGCCCCCTTAAGAGGGGACTGAGCAAAGCTCAGCTGTAGCAGCTCTCCAGGAGAAGAGCATAATTTTTGTATCCTGCTGGGAGATCATCCGCCATCAGTTCCAGGCCTGGAAATGTTTCTCCTGTCTTCCAAAAGAAATTCTCAATGATGGGACCTGTCACAATGGAGACCAAAATAACATCATGAACAGTTTTGAGGATGGGACTCAGCATCATGACAGATTTATAAACTCCCCACGGGAATATCTATGTGTCACTAAATAAAGTACACTGGCGGAACTATAATACTCAAAGTGGTGCTCCCAATTTTCACCCATGTATCACCTGGGAACTTTTAGATAGGGAACTGCTCATGCCCAACCACAGATCCCTGACTGCAGGGACTAGAGAGAGAGATACATACACAAACACATAGAAAAATACACAACATAATCACATGTATGTGAGAGACTTAGAGAGACAGAGAAAGAGAGACTGAGTGAGAGTGGGAGAACTCCATCAATTGGATGCTGAACAAATGCATGCAGGCATGTCCTCTCAGAGGGGAACAAAAGGAGCAGGGATCAGTCACAGTTCCTGTATCCACACATTTAAATGTGTGACCAGGCCTCTCCAAGTGCTGATTGGAGAATCAAACGCACAAGGCCTTTTAAAGTAAGTAACAAAAAATTAACTCAAACTCACAGTAACTAACATATCACACTAGCCAGCACTTGACAGAATCTCTTAAAGTGCATGCAGGGAACTCGCATACTACTGCCTCAGTCCATGAGTACTATGACTCATGCCACAGGCTCTGTTTTTGTTTCTTTTTAGAAGATGCCGAAAAGTCTATGTCCTAATGACAATCCTGTCCACATTTGAGGTTCTGAATTTGGGAAGAATTCAGAGACATGATTTTGGGCAAGGGCATATCCTGAATATGCAGCCTACCAGAAACACAGACCTTATATAAAATGAATTAATGATGACAGAGTGGACCTGATATTGAAACCACAGGATTTGAAAGAATGAATACGTATTCTTCATGCTCTCTTCTGTGATAAAGATCAGGTGATCTCACTGCTAATTTCTTTCAATAGTCATTTGCTGTGGCTGACTGGTCAGTCTCTGAACCTTCTACTTCATCTGCATCTTGGTGAGGAAGGTTTGGAGGGATGGTGGCTCCCTGGTGCTCCTTGTGGGTAGATGAACACAAATTAACTTGCAGTATGACAAGGCAAAGGGGATGGACAGACCACCCTAAGTACTAATCAAATGTTTGAGAAAGCTTGTTTACAAGTGACTTGGTGACACCGTGAGTTATTTTGTCCTGTGCTTCAGATGCCCCCTCTAGGTAACTTAGCTGTCACCTCTATTTGAAGTGAAGTGGTTATCTCAGCTATCTGGTTTTCTCTGCCCTCATAGCACATGCTTCAAGTAACCAAGGAGGTAGCCTCTTCAGGCTCATTCACAGCTGCAGACTCAGAATTCAACTTGGCTTCAGAGTCCACAAGCCTGTGTTTTTATGAGTCAGGAGAAAATTGCCATAGTTCACAATCATCCCAGTTATTTACAGGTTTCCCAAATATCTTTAGAGGTCACTCTAACCATATCACTATTGATAGAGAAGACCTATAAGGGCAGAACATGGTCACCAGACTCAACAAGTCACCTCACTGACAACTCAGGAACACAGAGCAGATGGGAAGTACCTAAAGTTAGCCAGTGTGGTTGAAGTACAGTGATGTCGTACCTTGAAATGCGCACACCTCATTAATCCCTCTCTCTTTAATGTTGGTCTCATGTTCACTCACCAATGCCTATCCTCCAAAAGGAATGAAAGCCAAGAGTTCCCAGCATAAAGCTTTGGCCTTATCAGTTCCTGACTTCTGAGGCAAAACAAGTAATATCCTAAAATCCTTGAATTTCAAGAGCCATGACAAGCAGGGAAATTCTGTTGGTTCCCAGAGATTCTAGCTTTTTGTGCCCCATTACTGGAAGATTCAGCTCAAGCCCACTTCCTCCAGGAAGCTTCCCTTTTCCTGCACAGAACTCATTACACCATTCTCTTGACCATTTCTTTCTTGATGTTTTACACTGAGTCTGAAGGTCAGCTTTCTTCTGTCACTCTCTTGTTTCTCTAACCTCTCCATCTCTTTCTGAATTAGACTCTTCAGTATGCCATCATGTTCATCAGTAAGTGTTGAAGGCATTGAATAAACTTCCCAAGGGCAGTTGGTGTTGCCACAACATAGGTGACATCACAGAAGGAGCCAGTGCTCTCCAGGATACAATAGAATGTCCAGGGAAGAGCTGCAGATGTCATGGGAACTGGCATTGCTTCCATGCTTTCAGTAGTTCAGCTATTTGTCCCTGTGCTTTTTCCAATCATGGTCTCAACATCTCTCACTCATATAATCCCTCCTCTTTCTCGCAAATTGGACTCCCAAGACCTTCAGCTGGGGCCTGGCCATGGATCTCTGCATCTTCTTCCACTAGTCATTGGATGATAGTTTTATCATGGCAGTTATGGTGTTCGGCCATCCAATCACCAGAGTAGGTCAGTTCAGGCTTTCTCTTGACCATTGCCAGTAGTCTATTGTGAGGGCATCTTTGTGGATTTCTGGGGACCTCTCTAGCACTTTGCTTCTTCCTATTCTCATGGGGTCTTCATTTGTCATGGTATTTTTTTTATTGTTTTCCCTCTCTGTTCCTGATCCAGCTGGGACCGCCCATTCCCCGAAGCTCTCTTTCCACCGACACTTGCCCTTCATTACCCCACCACCACCCTGTCACGTCCAGTTTGCTCATGTAGATCTCATCCATTTGTCTGTCGCTGGGTAATCCTGTGTCTTTCTCAGGGTCCTCTTTACTAGGTAGCCTCCCTGAAGTTGTGAGTTGCAGTCTGGTTATCCTTTGCTTTACATCTAGTATCTACTTATGAGTGACTACATACATATACCCAAGGAATGCTCACTCATACCACAAGGGCACATGCTCAGCTATGTTTGTAGCAGCATTGTTTGTAATAACCACAACCTGGAAACAACCCAGATGCCCTTCAACTGAAGAATGGATAAAGAAAATGTTGTTCATATGCACAATGGAGTACTACTCAGCAGAGAAAAATAATGACATCATGAGTTTTGCAGGCAAATGGATGGAATTAGAAAAGAATACATCCTGAGTGAGTTAACACAGACTCAGAAAGACAAACATGTTTTTCTAATTTCTTGTGTTCTATATGTATATTTTGGACATTTGACCATTATCAAGTGAGAATTTTTGCTTTATTTATCTGATTTCTTGTGTTCAATAAGTATATTTTGGATATTAGAACTTTATCTGAGGAGAATTTTGGTGTTATTTAATTTATTGTGTTCAATAACTATACATCTGATATTAGACATTTCTCACATGAGTACTTTTGTTTTATTCATCTAATTATGTTCAATATGTAAATTTGGGATATTAGACCTTTGTCTGATGAGAATTTTTGTTTTATTTATTTTCCTGTGTTCAGTATGGATATTTTTATAGTTAGACCTTTATCAGTTGAGAAATTTTGTTTTATTTATCTGATTTCTTGGGATCTACGTATGTTTGTATATCAGACCTTTATCAGATGAGAATTTTTGTTTTGTTATCCTATTTCTTGTGTTAATATGTATATTTTTGATATTTACCTTTTTAAGATGAGAAATTTGTTTTCTTTTTCTGTTTTCTTGTGTTTAATATGTATATTTTGTTTATTAGACTTTTATCATGTGAGAATTTTTGTTTTATTTATCTGATTTCTACTGTTTAATAGATGTGTTTTGTATATGAGAACTTCACATGTGAAATTTTTGTTTATTCTAATTTATTGGCTTCAATAAAAATATGTTGAATATTAGACCTTTATCAGTTGAGAATTTTTGTTTTATATATCTGATTTCTTGTATTCAATATGTATATTTTGGATATTAGAAATTTAATGGTGTGAAATTTTATATAATTTGTGTGTTCAATAAGTATATTTTTGACATTAGACCATTTTCTGATGAGAATTTTGTTTTATTTGTCTGATATATTCTGTTTAGTGTGTATGTTTTTGATATTAGACTTTAGCAGATGAGAATTTTTGTTTGTTTTTTTAATTTCTTGTGTTCAATATGCATACTTTGGATATTAGACCTACTGGTGAGAATTTTGTTTTTTCTTATTTCATAAATTCGTTATGTATATTTTCATAATGACCTTTATCAGATGAGAATTTTTGTTCTATATATTTGATTTCTGTGTTCAGTATGCATATTTTGGATATGAGTTCTTTATAAGGTTAGAATTTTTATTTAATTAATTTCTTTTATTTAGTATGTATATTTTGGATATAAGAGTTTTATCAGATGAGAATTATTTTTATTTATCTAATTATGGTCAATATGGATATGTTTGATATTAGACCTTTATCAGTTCAGAATTTTTGTTTAATTTAATTTCTTGTGTTCAGTAAGTATATTTTTCATATTTGATCTTTATCACAAGAGAATTTTGTTTTGTTTTTCTGATTTCTTGTGTTCTATATGTATATTTTGAATATTAGACATTTATCAGGTGAGAATTTTTGTTTAATTTATCTGATTTCTTGTTTTCAATATGTATATTTGGGATATTAATTCTTTATCATGTGAGAAATTTTGTTCTATTTAATTTCTTGTGTTCAGTATTTATATTTTGGATATTAGACATTTGTGAGATGAGAAATTTTGTTTTATTTAATTTCTTGTGTTCAGTATTTATATTTTCGATATTAGACATTTATGAGATGAGAAATTTTGTTTTATTTATCCAAATTCTAGTGTTCGATATGTATATTTTGGATATTAGACCTTTATCAGTGAGAATTTCTGTTTTATTTACTTGATTTCTTGGGATCAATGTGTATATTTTGATATTAGACCTTTATCAGGTGAGAATTTTTGGTTTATTTATCTAATTTCTAGTGTTCAGTATGTATATTTTTGATATTAGAATTTTATCAGATTAAAATTTTTGTTTTATTTAATTATGTTCTACATGCATGTTTTTGACATTAGACATTTATCTGATCAGAATTTTTCTTTTTTATTTCCTTATATTCAGTATGTATATTTTGGCTATTAGACCTTTATCAGGTGAGAATTATTTATTTATGTGATTTCATGTATTCAATATATATATTTTGGATTTTAGCCTTTTCTTAGGTTACAATTTCTTTTTTTTTATTTCTTGTGTTCACTATGTATAATTTCGATATTAGACATTTATTAGATGAGAATTTTACTTTATTTGTCTAATAATGTCAAAGTGTACATTTTGAATATACATTTTGTGTTTTATGTAGCTGATTTTTTGTGTTCAATATGTATATTTTGGATATTAGACCTTTATCAGGTGAGAATTTTTGTTTATTGATATGATTTCTTCTGTTCAACATGGATATTTGGGATATTAGACCTTTAACAGATGAGAATTTTTTGTTTTATTTACATGATTTCTTCTTTTCAATAGGTATATTTTTTATATTAGACCTTTATCAGAACAGAATTTTTGTTTTATTTTATTTCTTTTGTTCAGTAAGTATATTTTTCATATTAGACCTTATTACATGAGAATTTCGTTTTTCTGATTTCTTGTTTACTATATGTATATTTTCAATGTTAGACCTTTATCAGGTGTGAATTTTTGTTTTATTGATCTGATTTCTTGTGTTCTTATGTATATTTTTCATGCTAGACCTTTATAAGATGCAAATTTTCATTTTTTTATATTATTTCTTGTGTTCAATAAGTATATTTGGGATATTACACCTTTATCAGTTGAGAATTTTTGTTTTATTTATCTAATTATGTTCCATATGCATATTTTTAATATTAGATCTTTATCAGATGAGAATTTATCTTTCATTTAATTTCTTGTGTACAGTATGTATATTTTGGATATTTGAGTTTTTCTCCCTTTAATTTCATGTTGGCTGTTGGCTTGCTGTAAATTGCCTTTATTATGTTTAGGTATGTTCCTTGTATTTCTTCTTTCTCCAAAACCTTGAGGGTATCATGAAGGGGTGTTGGATTTTGTGAAAGGCTTTTTCAGAATCTAATGAGAATATCATGTATTTCTTTTCTTTCAGTTTGTTTATATGATGGATTACACTCACAGATTTTTGTATGTTGAACCATGACTGCATTTCTTTCACGAAGCCTACTTGATCATAGTGGATGATATTTTGATGTGTTCTTGAATTTAGTTTGCCAGTATTTCTTTGAGTGTATATCCATCTGTGTTCATGAGGGTTGTTTATTCTGTAATTATATTTCTTTGTTGTATCTTTGTTTGATTTGGGTAACTAAAGCCTCATAAAGCAATTTGGCAGTATTCCTTCTGTTTCTAGTGTGTGGAATAATTTGAGGTGTATCAGTATAAGGTCTTCTTTGAAATTCAGTGCTGAAAACATCTGGCCCTGGGCTTTTATTGGTTGACAAACTTTAAATGATTGCTTCTATTTCCTTAGGGGTTATAGGTCTATTTAAATTATTTATCTGGTCTTGATTTAGTTTGTGTATTTGGTACCTATTCCGAAAATTGTCCATTTCTTTTAGAATTTCTAATTTTGTCAAGTACAGGTTTTTGAATTATGACCTGGTGATTCTCCATGTTTCCTCATTTTCTATTGTTATGTCTTCTTTTCATTTCTGATTTTTTTTTACTCTAGACATTCTCTCTCTCTGCCTTTTGGTTAGTTTGATTAGGGGTTTGTCTATGTTCTTTTTTTTTTTCTTTGTTTGATTGTTTTTCTTGGTTTTCTTGGCTTTCTTTAATAGATTTATTGATCTCCAACTTTTTGTTTGTCTTTACTTCTATTTCTTTAAGGGAATTTTTCATTTCCTCTTTAAAGGCCTCTATCATCTTCACAAAGCCATTTTAAGGTCACTTTGCTCTGCTTCTTCTACATTGGGCTATTCAAGTCTTGCTGTTGTAGAACCACTAGGTTCTGCTGGTACTATATTGTTTTTTTTTTGTTGTTGAATGCATTCTTGCACATCCACCTACCCATCTCTTTCTCCAATCAGTACAAGCAGTATCTGTGTCTCAGGGAGACACTAATGGTTCATCCTACAGACTCTTACATGGGCCATGCTGCTATAAAGAGAGGATTATCCCAGAAATTGCCTGCAGGCTTAAGTTAAGCCCACAAAGCACCAGCAGCCATCATACTGTGGGAAGGTCAACATTTTGGTCACATATACAAAGGATTAAGAAACACAGTAAAAACAAATTCAAACAGAAAAGACTCTAAATGGGTTATAATGTACTTAAAAATATATATGTAGGTTTGAGTAAGAAAAGGAAAAAAAAGTGTAGGTCAGTGTCAAATGAAATAAATACTTTAAAATTTTCTTAAAGAGACAATAATAATATAAATAAAACAGGCTACAAAATAAAAAAATAAACAAAGCACCTGGATTATGTATAGTATTATGTTTTCTTTGAATTCTTTGACTGTTAATGAACTAACTACAGACTCACACCTGATTATGGGGGCTGCTAAGATAAACCAACATATATATTTTAAATGTATCTTGACTTCAAAATTTGTGTCTAAGGATATGTTTCTTTGAAAAAAGGTTTCTAATTTGTTTCCACAGAAGATGAGAACCTATGGATTGCTTTTGGGTTAGCATGATTTGATTGAGCAAGAACCTCTGAAAAATCTCCAATGGGAATGATGGCCAAAATGATCTAATACCCACAACAGCTTCAATGCTACTGCCTGAGATTGACTAATCACACAAATAACCCCAATCCAGACTTGACCATAATTCTAAATTTCCCCAGGATCCCCACAGACTACCAGTGTCCTTAATTAGCAGGAAGTAGTAGAGAAAACTATGCCCAAATTCACAAAATATTGTTTATGAATGTTTGTTTTTATTTAAAGAGGGTTGATTATAAATAGTTAATGGTCAAAGTCAATCTTTCTAAAAACTGGATAATATAGCAATGACAAAGTCAATAATTGAATGTACTTTAATAAAAAAATGTTAATCTCAAAGTACTTTACATTGGTATGGATTTTGGTTTATAGATACAAATTTAAGGTTAATTTTGCGATAGTATATGTATATTTCAAATCTTTTTAAAGGTATTTTAATGTAGCTCATTTAAAAATTCAGTGTATAGTTGATGCAAGTTAATAGTTATCTATAATAGTCAAACTTATAGTCATGTTTATTAGGTTTTCTAGGTATACAGAAATATATTTCAGATATATAAGTAACGTTCAAACACTTCAAAGTCCTACAGAATATAGCATATTTAAATGTTCTAAAAACAGACTTTTCTGGACAATGAGACACATCTGCTCCTGGCAGCACCCATTATTTCGAAGAGAATGATGGACATTAAAGAATCTTATTATGGACTTTATTTAAAAAAGGGAAAAGCCTAGCCATTTGAGCAAGAAACTGTTGTCCCTGGACTGCATGATAAACTTGCCATGAGGGACACATAGGAAGGTGACCCCTGAACTTTGCCAAAACAAGGAGAGATGGTCCTTCAGGTTCCTGATTTGCAGAAGAAACTGCCAGACATTCTGCAGGACACATAGGAAAGTGACTGATGAACTTTGTCCATAGAAGGAATAGTTTATCAAATTTTCTGCTTCATGGAATAGTCTGACAGAGACTCTAAGCCAGTAGGCTGAAGATGGATGCCCCAATGTTACAGAGAAACTTTGGATGACTGTCCAGGCAGCCCAATGTCGCTGTCATTTCTAGAATTTTGGAAGTTACTTGAAATGCACTTGCTGTTTACTCAGATAATATTCTTCTAGGATCTTTGATGGAATTGAAGATTAGATATTTATAATTATAATTTTCCTTTGTTATGAATAAAAGATAAATTAGATATAAAACTTTAGACTCACAAAGATAGAATAGATGATAGAATATTTCCTTTAATTTTGCCAAATACAAATGAACTAGTTATTATAACTATAATTCTGGCTTGATAACTGTTTTGTTACATGTAATTTTACTATGTTAAAATAAAAATCTTCCTTTTTGATTAGACAGAAAATGGGGAGTGCTCTGGGATGGTCTTTCTGTTTGCTGTGTATATGTGCCATGACCATTGGTTAATATAGAAGCTGCTTTGTCCTATGGCAAGACAGATTAAATCCAGGTTGGAAATCCAAAAAATATACAGAGAAGAAAGGCAGAGTGCAGGAAGATGCTGCAGTCTGCTGGGGGAGCCAGATGCATTGGAACGCCCATAAGGCCATGAGACATGTAGTGATACTTAGATTAATAGAAATGGGTTAATGTAAGATCAAAGGGCTCATCAATGATAAGCCTGAGCCATAGACCAAACAGTCTGTAATTAATATGAGCCTCTGTGTGTTTATTTGTGACTGACCAGCTGCAGGACACAGGAAAACTACCAACTGCAGGGCTCCTTCTGCCTTGGCAGCCCAAGGTGCTTTAAAGTGTTTTATCCATTGTGGATAGTGCACTATCCTGAGATATGAAGTACTGCACAGTGTTTGGCCAAAACTGTACAGTAGAAAAGGGAAGGCATCTTCAACAAATGGTGCTGGCATAACTGGATGTCAACATGATGAAGACTGTAAATAAATCTGTATCTGTTGCCATGCACAAAATTCAAATCCAAGTGGACCTCAACATAAATCCAGTTACACTGAACCTGATAGAAGAAAAAGTAGAAAGTAGTCTTGAAGTCATTGGCACAGGAGACCACTTCCTAAATATAACACCAGTAGAACAGACACAGAGAGCAACAATTAATAAATGGGACCTCCTGAAACTGAGAAACTTCTGAAAGGCAAAAAACACAGTTAATAAGACAAAGCAACAACCTACAGAATGGGAAAAGATCTTCACCAACCCCATATTAGACAGAGGGCTGATATCCAGAATATATAAAGAACTCAAGAAATTAGATATCAAAATATCCAACAGTCCAATTAAAAAATGGGCTATAGAGCTAAACAGAGAATTCTCAACAGAAGATTCTCAAATTGTTGAAAGACATTTAAGGAATTTCTCAACATCCTTAATCATCAGGGAAATTCAAATCAAAATGACTCTGAGATACCACCTTACACTTGTCATAATGGCTAATATCAAAAACACTGAAGATAGCTTATGTTGCAGAGGATGTGTTGCAACGGGAAAACTCCTCCACTGTTGGTAGGAATGCAAACTTGTACAGCCACTCTGGAAATTAGTATGGTGGTTTCTTAGAAAATTGGTAATTGATCTTCCTCAAGATCCAGCTATACACCTCTTGGGCATATACCCAAGGAATGCTCAATAATAACACAAGGGCACATGCACAACTATGTTCATAACAGCATTATTTGTGATAGACAGAACCTGGAAACAACCTAGATGCCTTTCAAATGAAGAATGGATAAAGAAAATGTGGTACATATACATAATGGAGTACTACTCAGCAAAGAAAAACAACGACATCATGAGGTTTGCAGGCAAATGGATAGAACTAGAAAAAAATCATCCTGAGTGAGGTAACCCAGACTCAGAAAGAGAAACAGGGTGTGTACCCACTCATAAGTGAATTCTAGACATAAAGCATAGGATAACCACACTGCAACTCACAATCCAGGGAGGCTACATAGTAAAGAGGACCCTAAGAAAGACATAGAGATCACCCAATGACAGAGAAATGGTTGAGATCTACATGAGCAACTTGGGGGTTAGGGGGGAGGGTAATGGAGAGCAAGTGTGAGGGGAAAGAGCTTAGAGGAGTGGGAGGTCCCAGCTGGATAAGGAACAGAGTGGGAGAACAAGGAAAGAGACACCATGGTGAATGAAGACCCCATGGGAATAGGAAGAAGAAGAGTACTAGAGAGGTCCCCAGAAATCCACAAAGATTCCTCAACTATACACTACTGACAATGGTGTTGAGAGTGCCTGAGATGACCTGCTCTGGTGATCAGATGGCCAAACACCTTAACTGTCATGATAGAACCCTAATCCATGTGATGGAAGCAGATGCAGAGATCCATGGCCAATCCCCAGGTGGAGCTCCAGGAGTCCAATCAACAAGAGAGAGGAGGGATTGTATGAGTAAGAGATATTGAGACCATGATTGGCTTAAGCACATGGATGAATAGTCAAACTAACAGAACTGCATGAACTATGAACCAATAGCTGAGGAGACCCCATAGAACTGGATCAAGCCCTCTGGACAAGTGAAACAGTTGATTAGCTTGAACTATTTAAGAGGCCCCCATGCAGTAGGACCAGGAACTGTCCTTGGAGCATGAGCTGGCTTTTTGGAATCTAGGGCCTATGCTGGGACACTTTGCTCAGCCTAGGTGAAGAGAGGAGGGGATTGTACCTGCCTCAACTGAATCTAAAGAGCTGAACTGAATCCCCAGGTGAGTACTTGCCCTGGAGGAGATGGGAATGGGGGTGGAATCGGGGGAGGCCAGGAGGGGAGGGAGGAGGGAGCACAGAAGAATACATGGCTGATATGTAAAATTAAATTAATTATAAAAGATAATCACAAACAAAAGAAATAAAGTGCTTCTCCCATTAAAGTGCTAAAACAATCTGTTTTTGAAAGCTTTGCTGACTCTGATTTCTGCACCCAGCATGTAACAGGATCCTCTTAAATTCTGATTTTTTCAATGGAAAAACTTTTACAACTCCCAAACATATTCTGTTACAGTAGTTTATTCAAAATAAAAATTCCCCCCATTTTAATTATGGTGGTTCACTTCCACTCAACCAAGCAAACCTTCCAAATAAGAATAGCAAGTCAGAGAAGAAAATATTAGTAGCTGGACTCAATATATAATACATGAGTTCTAGTAAGTCACCAAAATCATTTATGTGCTTCTATTAAAATACACCAATGGGCACAAGTGGCATTTATTTGTTGTTAGATTAATCCAATAAGGATTAGAATTCTGAGATTGGAACAGGCAAACACAACTCTATATTTAGGATCAAAGATGTTGATTTCTACATTCTCTCTCCATCTTCTTTGCTTTTAGCATCTGAAAGCGCTTAATCAATAAAGAATAACTGGCTGGTGCCATTTCCAAATGGCAAAGGACAGGAGCCATGCACAATATTTGGTAACAGTCATGAAGAGAAGTGTTAATTTTTTTTAACCAAGTGAAGTGATTCTCTGCTCTAAAGCATCATTTTCAGCATTTCTTGTAAGTTCAGGATCTGATTCCTCTGTTCCCAGAAAGAGATGTTCACAAGAAAGAGATGTGCAGCTTAGCTCATACAAAAGCTAGCTCATCACCCCCACCCGACAATGCATGCAAACAAACAAACAAAATGAAATCCCACTTATGAAGGAATTGATTTTTATAAGTCATGCCTTGTAACAACACCCATCTCCATGGTGCATCCCAACCCATCTTTCTCTAGGTAGAAGAAACTAACATGCAGAGAGGCTCAACTGCAAAGACATAACCAAGAATTTCCTGGGTGTGCCTGCTGTCCTGCCCTTGTTTTGCACTCTGTTCCTCAGATCTGCATTCTAAATCTGTACCTGTGGTTATTTCAGTTCCAAGGCAAGACCTTATTCTCCTTGGATAAGCTTTGATGTAGCTCAAAAGGACCTGTTGCAGGCCCTAGGTGGAGAAGGAAAAAAATCAAAGTGACTTTTCACATCTGATAAGGTCTATTTACCTGTGAAGGAGGACATTTGTCAAAAATCTGTTTACAGAAACCTTAATGAAGAAGCACAGAAGTTAGAGGGATATTGAGAAGTTTTCACAGGGATGTGTTTACATCAGCCCTGGAGTTAATCTCCAACCTAAGGTAACTAGTGGACACATTGCCAGTCATTACTTATACCCCTGCATACCTGGAATTTAAGGTGTTTCTTTGCTCTCAGCTTTAAGGAGCTTCTTCTAATCTTCAAGGAAGGACATAGCATAAGATTGAAATTCATAGTCAAGGCACTGAATTCAGACCCAATTCCCCATATCTAAAAAGTTTACTAGTAAGAAAATTCAAAGAAAAATGCATTCTTTATAGTGCAGCTTGTTGTATATGACACATTAGAAGAATTTAGCATGGTACTTGATATGGCAAGGCAATATCAGAAGACATTTGTTGACACGGCAAAGTGGTTTGTGAGTCTATGGGTGTCTCTGTGTCTTTGTAAAACTGTGACAGGGAAACACAGATTGGGTTCAGGAGGAAGTAGGATTTCTTCTTATGGGACAGATATGGTGCTGTTGAGCATTTCATGAAATACACATCTAACTGACTTGTGAAAACCCCTGTGTCATAGAGTGCTTTCTTAACATCTTTATTTTTTTATTTAATTTTTTTATTTTTATTTTGCAATACAATTCAGTTCTACATATCAGCCACAGATTCCCTTGTTCTCCCTCCTCCCACCCCCCTCACTTTGCCCCAAGCCCACCCCCCCATTCCCACCTCCTCCAGGGCAAAGCCTTCCCCACAGACTGAGATCAACCTGGTAGACTCAGTCCAGGTAGGTCCAGTCCCCTCCTCCCAGGCCGAGCCAAGTGATCCTGCATAGGCCCCAGGTTTCAAACAGCCAACTCATGTAATGAGCACAGGACCTGGTCCCACTGCCTGGATGCTTCCCAAACAGATCAAGTCAATCAACTGTCTCACCCATTCAGAGGGCTTGATCCAGTTGGTGACCCCTCAGCCATTGGTTCATAGTTCATGTGTTTCCATTCTTAACATCTTTATTACATTGAGTTGTCAGGCACAGCAACTTAGAATGGGAAAAATTGGTTCCAGGTAATAGTTCCATTTTTGAGAAATCAAGGGAGGAACTCAGCTAATCATATCACATATCACATCTGCCAAGAGCAGAGATAAACAAATGTATCCATGCTGCCTGTTTGCTTATCCTTATGCTCTAGCTTCTTCATGAGTATACAGTAGAGGTTGCAGACAATGAAATGATTCTGCCCATTTTAGGGACTCATATCAATTAACAATTAATAAAATCCCTCAGAGACATGTTCAAAGTAAATCTGATTTATATAATTCCTCATTGAGTGTTCCTCTTCCCAGATGACTAGCTTGCTTCAGTCTGATAATAAAAACTAAGAATCACACCACCCCAGCATCACTGCCAGGATTTGAGGAGATTTCTGCCTGCATTCAGAGCTGTGGTCCTCAACTTGTGAGTCACCCCCCCATTGGGGATTGCATATCAGATATCCTGGACATCAAATATTTGAATTATGATTCATAACAGTAGCAAAGTTAAAGTTAAGAAACAACGAAACATGTTTTGGGTTCACCACGACATGAAGAACTGCTGTTAGAGCTATTTAAAGAGTCAGAGGATTGGAAAAATTAAGAACAATTGATCTAGATTGTTCAGTGGAACCCTAGTGTCTATGTCCCTAAATATGAAGGGCTTGCAAAGGATTTTCCTGAATATCCTCTGCTCTATAGGAAACCATGTTCTGTGTGGGAGACTCCAGCTATCTGGACACCTTTACTACCCAGTAACAGCAGACCACTTTGAGCTACTCAACAGAGAGTACAACACCCACTACATACATGCTTATGACATACATTTTAGTCACACTGAGCTCCATGACCATATCACACTCCTAAGGGTACTTGTTGCTAGGCTGTGTCAGCCTCTTCGTCTAGCATAAGTCTGCCCAGATGTTTCCTGTAGACTCTTTACCAGGAAATTATTTAACAAGTGTCCTTCTCAGTCAGCATAAAGTCTGTAATGCCTTGTGGCTAGGGAGAAAAGGAGATGCAGGTACTTATTATGAACTATAGCATATATAAATTTCTATGATATTATTACCTTGTGTACATAAAATTTGAGTAGGAGATAAACATCAGTTCCACACATGGAGAACTAAAGGATGTCCAATCAATCGGGGAGAAATCTCTGGCTTTGGATGAAGGGGCTGCTGCAGGGTTTCCCTTGTATCTCAGCAGGGGCTCCTGCAAAGATCAGCTTGAATTCTAGTGTATTATGAGGAAAGCTCATTAGCAAGGATGCAATGCCAGTTCCCATGACATCTGAAGCTCTTCCCTGGACATTCTATTGTATCCTGGAGAGCCCTGGCATCCTCTGTGATGTCACCTATGTTGTGGCAACACCAGCTGCTTTTGGGAAGTTTATTCAATGTCTTCACCATTTACTGATGAACAGGATGGCACACTGAAGAGTCTAATTCAAAAAGAGAATGGAGAATGTAGAGAGACCAGAGAGTCACAGAAGAAAACTGACCTTTAGCTTCAGTGTAAAACATCAAGAAAGAAATGGTCAAAAGAACAGTGTAATGAATTCTGTTCAGAAAAGGGAAGCTTCCTGAAGGAACTGGGCTTGATCTGAATCTTCCTGTAATGGATCACAGAAAGTTGGAGTCTCTGGGAGCCAACAGAAATTAGCCTGCTTGTCATGGCTATTGAAAGTCAAGGATTCCAGGATATTAATTGTTTTGGCTCAGAGGTCAGGAACTGTAAGATCCTTCATTCTGGGAACTCTTGGCTTTCATCCTTTTTGGAGGATAGGCATTCATGAATGAACATGAGACCAACATCAAGGAGGGAGGGATTAATGAGGTGTGCCCATTTCAAGGCAGGACATCACTGTACTTCAACCACACTGGCTAACTTTGGGTACTTCCCAACTGCTCTTTGTTCCTGACTTGTCAGTGAGGTGACTTTTTGAGTCTGGTGACCATGTTCTGCCCTTATATGTCTTCTCCATCAATAGTTATATGGTTAGTTACCTGTCAAGATATTTGGGGAACCTCTAATTGACTGGGGTGATTGTGAACTATGGCAATTTACTCCTGACTTGTAAACCCACAGGCTTGTGGACTCTGCAGCCAAGTTGAATTCTGAGTCTGCAGCTGTGAATAAGCCTGAAGACGCTATCTCCTTGGTTACTTGGAGCATGTGCTATGAGGGCAGAGAAAACCAGATAGGTGAGATAACTACTTCCCTTCAAATAGAGGAGTCAGTTGTGTCCCCATAGGGGGCATCAGAAGCATGGGACAAAATAATTGTGTGTGTCAACTAGTCATTGGTAAACAAGCTTTCTCAAACATTTGATTAGGACTCAGGGTGGTCTGTCCATCCTCTTTGCCTTGTCATACTGCAAGTTAATTTGTGTTCATCTACCCACAAGGAGCACCTGGGAGCCACCATCCCACCAAACCTTCCTCGCCAAGATGCAGGTGAGCAAAAGGTCCAGAGACTGACCTGTCAGCTACAGCAAATGACTATTGAAAGAAATTATCAGTGAGATCGCATGATCTTTATCACAGAAGAGATCATGAAAAATAGGTATTCATTCTTTTTTTTTTTTTTTTTGGTTTCAAACTGTATGGCCATGGCAGGCTTCTTGTTAACTGTTTTTACAGCTTAAATTAATCCATTTCTATTAATCTATACCTTGCCACGTGGCTTGTGGCTTACCGGTACTTTACATCTTCCTTGTCCTGATGGCGGCTGGCAGTGTCTCCCCTCCCAGCTTCCTGTTCTCTCAATTTTCCTCTCTGTTAGTCCCGCCTATACTTCCTGCTTGGCCACTGCCAATCAGTGATTTATTCATTGACCAATCAGCAACACATTTGACATACAGACCATCCCACAGCACCTCCCCTTTTCTTTTCTTAAAAAGGAAGGTTTTAACCTTTACACATCTCCAAAGTTAGCTTGGCATATTTGGGAATTTGGGCGTAGTTTCTCTTACTACTTCCTGCTGGAGGGGGGCGCTGTATCTTCTGGGGAAACAAAGAAAATTTTAGGATCATGGAGTAGTCCGTGAGGCTGTATCATCTGAGCCAGTTGCCTTGAAACGGTTCTGGATGTTGGATCATCTGGGCCATGGTGTCATCGGAGACCTTTCAGGTGGTCTTGGCTGGTCAAACCTGATGTGTCTTAATCTGGAACAAATCCATAGCATCTTGCTTTCTGTGGAAACAAAAGAGACTCTTTTCCAAAGCAACATATCCTTACATCCAAATTTTGAAGTCAAAGTATCTTTAAAATATACATACTGGTTTAACTCAGCTTCCTTTACAATCAAATATCTCTCTGTAGTTAAGAATCCCAAAGACAACACAATCCAGACTCTCTGTGTAATAGTCATCTCTACGTGGCTTATTTTTTATATTAATTTTACTGTCTCTTTAAAGACTTTATTTTTTAAAACCATGTATTTGTTTCTATACTGTATATATCACCTTTTTTTTGTCTCTTTTAAGCCTACGTATATTTTACACACATTTTAAACTATTACATCTGAATCTGTCTTATTGTGAATCTATTGCTTTAAGCTGCTGCAGCTGTGGCTGCTGGCTCCGCCCACCTCAGCTTCCCAACATGGCGGTGGTTTACCACCACCTCTGGGAGCTATCGTGGGTCTATGCTTTTATCCAAGCAGCGTGTAGCCCAGAAACCTCTTTTGTTTTGTACTAGCAAAGGCTAAATCCACAATGTAGCTTAATGTGCCACTTGCAGAGGCCTCATTCCCGCCATACTGCAGGTTGAGTGCGCACGCCAGCAACCCGCCAGTAGCTCAAACCGGCAGCTGCCGCTCATTTGAGAGAGACAATTAGGAAGCTGTTTTTCGCTCCGTTTTAGAATCTTTTTTTTCAGGTTTTAGGTGGAAACTCTTGCCACCACGTTGGACGCCATTTGTAGCTGGAGTTTTTCTGCCTGGCCCACAGTCAGGGCAAATCTCTCTCACCCTCCAGTCCCAAGCCGCTCAAACCCGATCAAGTAGACACAGACACTTATATTGGTTTCAAACTGTATGGCCGTGGCAGGCTTCTTGTTAACTGTTTTTACAGCTTAAATTAATCCATTTCTATTAATCTATACCTTGCCACGTGGCTTGTGGCTTACCGGTACTTTACATCTTCCTTGTCCTGATGGCGGCTGGCAGTGTCTCCGGTATTCATTCTTTTAAACCCTGTGGTTTCAATCTTAGGTCCACTCAATCATCATTAATTCATTTTATACAAGGTTTGTATTTCTGGTAGGCTGCATTTTCAGGGTATGCCTTTGTGCAAAATCATGTCTCTGAACTCCTCCTAAAGGCAGAACCTCAAATGTGGACAGGAATGACATGAGGACAAAGACTCTTCTGTTTCCTCTAAAAAGAAACAAAAACAGAGCCTGTGGCATGAGTCATACTACTCATGCATTGAGGTAGTAGTAAGTGAGTTCCCAGGATGCATTTGAAGAGATTCTATCAATTGTTGACTCATGTGAGATGTTAGTTGCCATGAGTTTGAGTTGAATGTTTTGTTCCTTGCTTGGAAAGGCCTTTGTGTGTTTGATTCTCCAAGCAGCAGTTGGAGAGGCCTGGTCACACTTCTAAATGTGTGGATACAGGGACTGAGACTGATCCCTGCTACTTTTGTTCCTCTCTGGAGGACACACCTGCATGCATTTGATCAGCATCCAATTGATGGAGTTCTCCCACTCTCACTCAGTCTCTCTTTCTCTGTCTCTCTAAGTATCTCTTTCTCTGTCTCTCTGTCTCTCACATACATGTGTATATGTTGTGTATTTTTCTATGTGTTTGTGCATGTATATTCCAATAGTTCCTGCAATCAGGAATCTGTGTTTGGGCATGAGCAGTTCCCTATCTCACAGTTTCCAGGTGATACCTTGTTGAAAATTGGGAACACCACCTTGAGCATTATAGTACTGCCAGTGTACTTATTTTAATGACACATAGATATACCCTTGGGGAGTTTATAAATCTGTCATGATGTTTAGTCCCATTCTCAAAACTGTTCATGATGTTATTTTCGTCTCCATTTTTACAGGAATGATTATGGAGAATTTGTTTTTGAATACAGGAGAAACATCTTCACAGATTCTGGAGGGTACACACCTGTGAAGTAGACACTCAGTAAATTCTTAGCTATTTCAGCAAGCCTCTTGAGGGAGCTCATGTACCTCCACCTCCTATCATCTAAACAGCCTGCCTCTGCTGGCCTAGGGTCAGAATAGCTGTAAGTAAATTGTATGCAACTCTGTGGGTTTGGTCCCGGGTTTTGGCACAAACAATGTAAGTAAATTTGTTGCAACAATTCTAGGGAAAGGTGTTCTGACTACCTGGGGAGTCAGGCAACACCTTGAGCTGCTTAGGATAGCTCTGATGGCTGGAACTGCAAGAAGACAGTTTAGCCCTGGAGGGCAAGATATCCCACTCACCTTGAGCTGATCAGAACAGCAGCTGTGCCCTGCAGGTGTCTTGGACACCTGGAGTTGTTTAGCACAGCTCTGATGGCTGGAACTTCAAGGAGACAGTTCAGCCCTGGAGGGTGAGGTATCCTGGACACCTCAAGCTGCTCACAACAGCTCTGCCCTGAAGGTGTCACAGAGACCTAGAGCTGTTGTGCACATCTCTGATGGCTGGAACTGCAAAGAAGCAGCCCGACCCTGGAAGGGACAATTGGGAAATTCAGGACTGGAACTGATAGGGGATGATCTCCCTGCAGGATACAACAATCCTGCTCTTCTCCTGGAGAGCTGCTACAGCTGAGTTTTGCTCAGGCCCCTCTTAAGGTGGCTTCCTAGCAGAGTTCTGCTTCTCTGGCCTAAGATGTTGGTTCTTTTGCTTCACTCTGCAAAAGGGAAAATGCCTGCAGAAATGTAGCTATGTCCTCCGGCTCTGGAAAATAGTGTTACTTTTTAGCTTTTTATTGCTCTGTCCACTGAGTGATGTCTCAGCAAAGGTCTTCTGTCCAGGTCCTCCTTGTTCTGCTCTTTCAGCTCTCTTGATTTGTCCATGTAGGGATGTCTCAACAAGGATCTTCTCTATGCCAGTGAATGAAGAGTTCACAGGCAAAATTCTTTTGAGAAAGAGATTTATTTGGGAAGTAGGAGTCCAGGAGAGTAGCTGCCTCTACCAGGGTGGAGGAAACAGCCTTTTCTTCTAACTAACCAGGCAGGCAGATTACACAAGAAATTTTGGGGGTGGAGTCAACCAGGGGTTGAGGTCAGGCCTAGGGTTCTACTGTCCTACTCTGTGATTGGTTGGTTTCACAAGTCAGTTGGCCAGGGGCACAGATGGCTCTGATCTGACTGAGCCAAACTGTGTTTGTTTCTGCCCTGATCTGAGTCTTCGTTCCCTAGTTCTGGCCTCCAGGGTCTGGACGGGTTTCTTTAGCCAGCCCCTTGTCCCTAAAATAGCAAGTTTAATAAATGCCAGATGTTCCCAGTACTTAGGAGACAGGATGTGGCACCCCTGTTGTCCAGTAGTCTAGAATATACCCAGAATTTCTGTGATACTTGAGGCCTATGTTTATGGAATTCTTTACCTCTAGGTCCAAGACCTACCACCGGCCAAATCCTTTCTATGAAAAGCTCAAGATGGAACATAAGCAGGTCATGTCACACATGCAGAGCTTAAAGATTGAGAACACCAAGGCCTCAGAGAAATTAAATGGTCTGGCCGAGGAGTCAGTCTTCTATTGTTAAGTGCCTGTTGTTCAGGGGACCACAACATTGTGCAATGGCCATTTCTGGCTTTCCTTGTTTCTGTACTGCAGAGTCTAAAGCTCTGGTTCCAGCCCTTCTGCTTCTTAGCAAGCTTCCTTAGCAAGCAGTGCTTTGTCTTATGCATCTCATTCTCAGCTTTGCCAATAGTGAAAGAGACTGTTAGCTAATCCCTACCCCATATTGTCATACTTTATAGCTCCAGAATGACTATTTTTAACCTTCCTAATGCCATGACCATTGAAGTACAATTCCTCATGTTGGGACATTCCAACATAAAATTATTTTTCTTGCTACTTCTTAATTTGAAACACTACTGTTATCAATCATTATGTAAATATCTGTTATGCAGATTATCTGAGATGCCTCCCCTGTGAAAGAGTAATTCCATCACTAAATGAGTCATGACATTTAGAAGTCCAGTTTGCAACACGAGATAGGTATGTTGCATAGTCTTGGGCAGGGGTCTATTGCCATAGGACTGTTACACCACTAGTGTCTCCTACCCTCACTCAGAGGGGATTTGTCCTCCACTTGCTGATGTTTCTCATTTTCAGATGTGTTGGCATGTACCTTTACTTGCTGAACCATCTACTGGTCCCTAACTTCTTAAATGTATACCTTTATACCAATAGACTTTGACTTCCCTCTTGCAACACCTTTTTTTGTAGATTCCAATGTTCTGTTATTTTTGCACATTTCAAGAATGTTATGCTCTATTCCTACCACCATTTTTGTGTAAGAACTTTGGAATCCACTCCCAATTTATTTAGCATCTCACTGATTGTTTGGTGTTTTATTTTCTAGTCTCCATGTGTTTGTATATTTTCTATAGTTTATTTTTGTTGTATTTTGTATTTTTTATACTGTAATCTTATAAAAATAAAAGTTATTTCAAATACCGTGTTTTTGAGAAGATTTGTTTTGCATAAACCCATTTTGCTTTGCATAAAACCATTTTGAAAAGTAATTGCTTAGGCTGCGGTTAAAAATACATTTTGCTACTGTTCCATAGAATGTTCTGTAAATGTTAACTCAGTCCATTTATTTGTATATAGGTTGTTCACAGGTTTGCTTTTGTTTTGATAACTGATATTATCATGTATTAAATTCACCCAAAATATTGTTGAGTTCTATCTGTTAGCTCATATTTAGTAGTGTGTGCTTTATAAAATTGGGAACATCAGTGTCACAAGAACATACGTTTATAGACTCTTGTTGAATTTCTCACTTTAGCAATATGTAGTGACCTTCATTTTCTCATTCACTAATTTAACTTTAAAGTGTACATTGTGGACTATCAGTATGCTTATACTTGTTTGTTTCCACATGTGATTTTCTGCCTAATACTTTGGCACTGAAGTTCATTGGTTGCAGGTACCAAATAGCTCTATGTAGTAGAATATTACTTTAAGCTGTACTGCTTTTGTTTATGTTGAATTTTTTAACTCTGTGAAGCTATGTTACTGTGCCTGTGTAAAACACCTGATGATTTAATAAAGAACAGGCCAATAGCAAGAAAGGAGAAATGATAGGTGGGGCTGGCAGGCTTAGAGTATATATAGAAGGAAAAAACTGGGTGCAAAGCTCTAAAATCAAAGAGTCAGAGAAGGAGGAGGGCTCCAGGACCCAGACACCCAGCTACACAGCAAGCACAAAGTAAGAGTAAAATTTACAGAATTTAGAGAATAAGAAAAGCCAGAGGCAAAAGATAGAAGGGTTAATTTAATTAAGGACTGGGCATTCATAAGTAAGAATAAGCCTCTGTGTATGATTTACTTGGGAGCTGGATGGATGGCCGTCAAAAGAGCAATAACCTCCAATAACAGCTCTCTTTCATTTATGTGGTCTATTCTGTCAGGCTATTTCTTCTAATTGGAATGTGAGACACTTAAAAGTCAGAATTATCTCAAGGTGTAAAATTATTACTGTCATTTTCTTATATGTCCTTTACTATAGTTTTAATTTTTAAAGATAGTTTTTACTTAAATATTTTTAGTCTAATGATGTACTTGGACTCTCTCACATACATTTATACTCAATCTTCCCAGTTCTCTTCTTCTTGCTTTGGTTTTGGGAATGCTTTCATCTAACTTATTATTTTTGTCTGTTTTTATAGGATACATTTATAGAATTCATTGCAGTCTCTGTCTTTAGCTACCTTAAATGCACCAAAGATGAATACATTCTGAATGTAAGTTTTCTTTTATATTATTCAATACAACAATTTTTAATAAATAGAGTTTTCAAGATAGCACTACTCAATTTCACCCAAAGAGAAAATGACATGATTGTAGGCTATGATAAGCAAAACCGAAGGGTGTTAGATAACTTAAGCTGCTTTATCCAAGCTTGTAAAATTCTAGTTGTGTCCATATTCTACAAAGACTTTTGATAGTACTGCATAAATTATATGTGGCACAATGACATTATAAGTTACCCAAACTATTGATAGTATTTGAATGACTGATGTAGTAGTAAAACTTACCCTAAAAGTTTCTCTTTTAATCACCAGTAACCTCATGTGACAAATTATTGGAGTTCTCAGTGATTTTTAAAAAATTAATTTATTCATAATAGACATACAGCCTCAGGTGGAAAATATTAACATTTAAAAGTGGTAAAGTAACAAGGGCCTGAGTAAATAATGGGCACAAGAGTGGGGTTGTTTCCATTCTCCTGATATGAGAAATAGATTATATGGACCATGTCTTAATGGTCAACAATCTACTGGGATAAAAAATGATGCCTTCAATAATGCTTGGTTTACAATATTAAAGGTATAAGGAAAAATACTTACAGCTCACAGAGAGACTTGTGTTTTCAGGAGTAGGAAAATGAGGATATAAAGTGAGGTCATGATTGGGTGGGTTTGATTTGCCATGGGGCTATTGTAACAGACTGTGAGATCAATATTGTTGCCTGGCAACACAAGTGGGATTCTCTCTGCCCATGTCATGGGACCAACAAGCAGGGAGCAGCTGAGATGCAGTGTTTTCTTAGAACATTTTATTATCCAAAATATGTGTACCATATAAGCTTTATTGTGCACAAAGTGGGAGGTGATTCCAATCAGGCCATGGAAGAGCCTTGGACATTACCCTTGCACCTGGCACTATTAGTTAATGAAGGGTACCTAATCCCACTGAATACTGCCTGAGCAAAAGATGTTCAGAGCCTTTTCTGGGTGTATGTCCCATTAACTAAGAAGTAAACTATGGAATAGGAAATAAAAGCCTCAGAGTTATCTTCCAGGGTAACAGTTATTCTGTTATTACCTTCTTTCTGCAAGGTTTTAAGCCATTTCTTATACTACATTGAGGTTGAAATGGGAGTTGCTTTTCTCTGAGATAGGTGCCCAACTTAACCTATCTGATGCACACTAAAACCGTAGATGAATGGGGACAGTATCATCTATGAAAATTGAGGGCATTTTGTGTCACTTTTGATCTTGGGGTCTAAAGACAGTCAGAACAAACTCTCTCACCTGCCAATCCCACAGCCTCTCGGACCCGACCAAGTAAACACAGAGACTTATATTGGTTTCAAACTGTATGGCCGTGGCAGGCTTCTTGCTAACTGTTCTTACAGCTTAAATTAATCTGTTTCCATTAATCTATACCTTGTCACATGGCTCGTGGCTTACTGGCATCTTCACATGCTGTTTCTCATCATGGCAGCTGGCATTCTCTCTCTGACTCAGCCTTCCACTTCCCAGCTTTATTCTCCTCCTTGTCCTGCCTACACTTCCTGCCTAGCCAATGGCCAATCAGTGTTTTATTTATTGACTAATCAGCAACACATTTGCCATATAGAACATCCCACAGAACTTCCCCCATTTTTTTTTCAAAAAGAAAGGTTTTAACCTTAGCAAAGTAAAATTACATATAATTTGGGAATTTGGGCATAGCTTCTCTTACTACTTCCTGCTGGAGGGTGGCGCTGTATCTTATGGGGAAACAAAGAAAATTTTAGGATTATGGAATAGTCCATGAGGCTGTATCATCTGAGCCAGTTGCCTTGAAACCATTCTGGATGTTGGATCATCTGGGCCATGGTGTCATTGGAGACCTTTCAGGGGATCTTGGCTGGTCAAACCTGATGTATCTTAATCTTGAACAAATCCATAGCCTCTGGCTTTCTGTGGAAACAAAAGCAGAGACTCTTTTCTAAAGCAACACATCCTTATATCCAAATTTTGAAGTCATAGTATCTTTAAAATATACATATTGGTTTAACTCAACATCTTTTATGATCAAATGTTTTTCTGCAGTTAAAAATCCCAAAGACAACACAATCCAGATTCTCTGTGTAATATCCATTTTTACGTGGCTTATTTTTTATACTACCTTTACTGTCTCTTTAAAGACTTTATTTTTTAAAACTATGTATTTGTTTCTATAACTCTATATATCACCTTTTTTGTCTCTTTCAAGCCTACGTATCTTTTACTCACATTGTAAACTATTACATCTGAATCTGTCATATTGTGAACCTATTGCCTTAAACTGCAGCAGCTGTGGCTGCTGGCTCCATCCACCTCAGCTTCCCAACATGGTGGTTTACTGCCAGCTCTGGGAACTATCGTGAGTCTATTCTTTTAGCCAAGCAGCGTTTAGCCCAGAAACTTCTTTTTTTGTTTTGTACTAGCAAACTCTAAATCCACCATGCAGCTTAATGTGCCACTTGCAGAGGCCTCATTCCCACCATACTTCAGGTTGAGCGCACACCCTAGGATCCCGCCAGTAGCTCAAACCGGCAGCTTCTGCTCATTTGAGAGAGACAATTAGGAACTGTTTTTACCTCCGTTTTAGAATCTTTTTTCTTAGTTTTTAGGTGGAAACTCTTGCCACCATGTTGGACGCCATTTGTAGCTAGAGTTTTCCTGCCTGGCCCACAGTCAGGACAAACTCTCTCACCTGCCAGCCCCACAGCCACTCAGACCCGACCAAGTAAACACAGAGACTTATATTGCTTACAAACTGTATGGCCATGGCAGGCTTCTTGCTAACTGTTCTTACAGCTTAAATTAATCCATTTCTATTAATCTATACCTTGCCACGTGGCTTGTGGCTTACCGGTACTTTTCATCTTCCTTGTCCTGATGGTGGCTGGCAGTGTCTCCCTGACTCAGCCTTCCACTTCCCAGCTCTATTCTGCTCCTTGTCCCGCCTATACTTCCTGCCTGTCCACGGGCCAATCAGTGATTTATTTATTGACCAATCAGCAACACATTTGACATACAGACCATCCCACAGCATTCCATTCTGTTGCTCTCTAGGCCAATGATCTCACTGTTCTCTCTACTATACCTTTGAAATTCTTAAATTAAATGACTGTAGCAACTCAAAGTTTTAAAATTATCCATTTGAGTCATGTAGTTGACAATCCAATGCAGTCACCAGGAAAGGTTTTGCATGTGGAGCATTGCTTCTCACTTCAAACCAAATAGCAGAAATAGTTTATTGTGCACACTTCAGGGGGAAGCAGGGTAGGTAATTAGCAGCTGGAGTCACTGTTATAGAAAAGGATCTGATTATGGTAGCAGGAGTTATTTTATAATTTCCCATCATTATTTAATTTATGTTACATGAATTATCACAGACCAGATTGTGTGAGTGTGGAGTTTAGGAAGATTATCTTGAGCCAATAAATATTGAATTTGCAATTAGGAAACTCTCCTATGCAGATATGTCTAGTCCTGCTTGACATAGTTATGTCAGCTCATGGATTGAGAAAGAGACTATTGACAGTATCTGGGTATGTCAAGTTATAGATCTCAGCAGCCAACACATGCATATGGGCAAGATCAATCTATCTCATATTAATGACATTCCCTCTACTAGGGAAGGACCTATTCTTTTTAAAATCTATATTGACATTATTTTATCTTAAAAATACATTATTTATAACATTTAAAGATGACTTATTGGTATCATTTTAAATACTTTCTTTTAGTACATACCTGCTCTTGTCTCTATTTGTTTCTGTTCTGCAATGTCTCTAGGTAATCAAGAGCTTTATTGCTTTTCTCTCAAGTGATGTTGATTATTGATATTATTTCTGTGCAGAGCATTGTCTCCTTTAATTTAGGCTTGCCTCATTCTTGTAATTGAGAATTGCATTCAACACCTAATCCTTCCTCTGCTGTCCAGTGCTGGAAAAATAGTCCTGCAACTCCTTCCATTCTGGGCCTTGACTGTCATAAGGAAAAGTAAACCAGTAAATGAGTGATCCCCAATCTCTCTGTCTTTTATGGGAGACTTATAAATGAAGAGGAACCTCTACAAGAATGGACTTCATTGACCATCTTTGAAGCTAGTGGAGGCACAGTGCAAGAAGGGAGAGGTAGGGTGGGGGTTGAGAGATTTCCTACTTCAGCAATACTTTAGACTAGCAATGAGGAATTAGGTAATCAATTTTAGATGTTCCATAAATGTCCTGATTGTCCATTTCTTGGGGTCCACAGACAAGGATAATCAAGAATCTGGATAAAGGACTGACCTTATCATGAAACCAAATTGCTATAGTTACAGTACTTCACTCATAATAGATGTGGGTAAAATGTTGTGGCCATGCCAAATGGAACTGTTATTTTTCAGGCTTTAGATATACACCCAGAGATAAAAGGTTTGAGAAATCTTTCATGTGCTCTAATACAAATCCCTAGACTGTGGAGCACATGGTCATAAAGTCTGTGTCAACTTCACAAAATAATTTTTGGAAATCATACCTGCATCATATATACATTCTCTTTCCTGTCTCTAAGATGTACCATGACCACTCATTGTTTTCTAATTCATGGCCTGTTTTTTATACTTGCTTTTCTTTAACAACAGTTGTACAGTAACAACAGTTACTGTGTGAATGTGACCTTTGTTTGACTACACAATTTTGAAGCTATGAGGCAATGGGTTGGCTGCACTGCACATTGAGTGTATAATGGAATTTGCACAGAAAGGAACCTGTGCTTTGGATGAGGAACAGGATATACTCTAGGAGAGTAGTGTTGAGCTGTTATTTCTGCTTGGATGGACCATTAGCCTGAGTATGGTTTTGTTGGTTCATGTGCTGACCTGGGCAGTCACCCTTGTCCTCTGTAACTCCCTGTATATGAATTTCCTCGGTAGGAGAATCTGCAGCCCTAACATGGGAGTATATGATGCTTGTCATATCATAGTTCATTTTGCCCACACAGGCATTCTTTTGGTTTGCAGTATGAAGACAGATTGGAAAAATGAGTGTATTGTTTCTGGAAGTTCTGAGTATTGCATTCCACTTTCAGGTTTGTCTACAAATGTTACAAATAGTTTAAAAACTGTTAGAAAGATGGTGATGTGGATTACCCCTTGGGAAATACATGATTACAATGCTTTTAACTTTCTGCTACCACCAGCTGCAATGGTGTGTTTCAGTGAAGTTTAGTTTCCAAGAACAAAGGGCGTTTCTGAGCTGCAGATGTTTCTCGGGTGTGCATGGTGTTTGGAAGGTAGATAGGGTAGAATTGACATCTTGTGCTATAATCCATGTGACAGGACGCAGAATTAACATAACATAGAATTAAATAATTCTATGTTGCTTTTGGATTGTGAAAGAGTGGAGCTGTGTTTACCTGAAATCAGAAGGAGACATAAGGGGCTGCATAGTCATATCAAGAGATCACCTCCTTTTGCAGTGAGAGTTCTAGAGCATGGGGCTTTTGTCTTTGAAAAAATATCACGCACTTAAGGGTAAGAAACAATTATTGAAGGGTCACTTTGAGTTAATTTTTTTGTGGTAGTTTTGAAGTCTGTGCTTATTTAGTTTCTATACACATAGAATTATAGTTGCCTGCATAACAGTGATCAAGATCACACTTTTCTGGTTAAGTTTCTTTTGCTCTCTGATGAATAGTTGACTGTATTTTCTTGCCTTTATTCTTGGTTTTTGTCTCTATATCCTTTATTCTTTCATAAATATTGTGTATATTCTCAATTGTTATAGCTTTGTAGTAAGTATAGAAGTCATATTTGGTCAATCTGTATACGATTTTTTCATACTTTCATTGATCATCCTGAGTGTTTTCACAGTGAAAGTAGCAATGTAATTAGCTTTCCTGTTATAAATTGTTGGGCATTGTTGTTGGATTTTATTCATTTTATGCTCTAGATTAACCATAAACAACATCTTAATTTTGGTGCATCATGTCCTGAAAAATATTTTCATTTTAATTATTTAGGTTTTGTTGTTCTTGTTGTTAATCTGTAAAAGCCTTTTGGTTTATTGGATAAAGCATATTATGGGTTTTAGAAGGTGGCTCAGCACCTATTCATTTTGGAGATGGCCTGAGTTCAGATATCAACATTCATTTAAGAGACTCATACTATCTACTCTTGCAGATACTGTATACAGATGGGAAACATACTCTCTCAAGCAAAAACATGCTAATATAGCAGTAAATTTGTTTTGAAAAGTGTTTGTGACTTATAATGTAGTTAGAGCATGTCAAGGTGCTTTTAGTATACACTGATTCTTTAAAAATCTCTTACCTTGAATTTTGTTTTAAAAAGTTTATGCTTCCTCACTCTGGTGCAGACTTATAGGCAATTATCAGTCATAGGAAAGAAGATATTGTCTAAGTGATCCTAACAGATATCCTTTTCTTGATCATAAGAAAATGAGATCCTTTTAGTAGTCAAAAGTGTTTTCTACAAAGTTAAAATATCAGAGAGCTTCAAGTGAATCTCTCCAATTTCAGTGGAAGATGCTCCTTACATAACACATTTTCTATTATTGGCAAAGGAGAGAATGAGTATATACAATGAGTGATGGCCAGTGATTTCTTGTGGTTGATTTTCATTAGAATCTTGTCATTCTTTTTTAATGGAGCATCATATATATTTGTTGGTATGTCTTTATGTCTCATTTCTTTTTCAGTGGTCCCACCTATGTTTTTAGTTTTATTATCATCTAATTATATTGTTCTTTCTCTGGAAAGTGTTTGGCCTTCACCAATTTTGTATAACATGACAGTATGTTCTGAAAATTCTGACGTCATAAAACTAGTGTTTTTTGGTAGCCATAAAATAAATATTTGGAAATTGGGATACTTGAGATAATTTGGATTCTATTAGGAAAAGATGGATAAAACATATTTGCATTTAATATTTGGGCTTTAGAAAAATCATTTTAAATCTTTGTCAGTATTGTATAAGGCTGCAACTGTTGAAGACACTGTAATTTTAAAGACTTTTAGGCTTATAATAAAGAACTTTACTGTTTTTCTGTAATAAAAACAGACCTTGTTTTGTTTTATTTTTATTTATTTTTATGTTATAATTTAATTTAATTTTACATATCAACCACGGATTCCTTTGTTCTCACCTTCCCCATGCCCACTTACCACCATCCCACCCCTCATTCCCATCTCCTCCAGGGCAAAGACTCCCCTGAGGATTGAGTTCAAATTGGTAGGTTTAGTCAAGGCAGGTCCAGTCCCTTCCTCCCAGGCTAAGCCAAGTGTCCCTGTATAAGTCCCAGGTTTCAAACAGCCAAATCATACACTGAGTACAGGACCCAGTCCCACTGCCTGGATGTCTCCCAAACAGATCAAGCTAATCAACTGTCTCACTTATCCAGAGGGCCTGATCCAGTTGGGGGCTCCTGAACTATTGGTTCATAGTTCATGTGTTTCCATTTGTTTGGCTATTTGTCCCTGTGCTTTATTCAACCTTGGTCTCAACAATTCTCACTCATACAAACCCTCCTCTTTCTTGCCAATTGGACTCCTGGAGCTCCATCAGGGGCCTGGTCATGGATCTCTGCATCTGGTTCCCTCAGTCATTGGATGCGGTTTCTAGCATGACAATTAGGGTGTTTGGCCATCCTATCACCAGAGTAGGTCAGTTCAGGCTGTCTCTCAACCATTGCCACCAATCTATTTGGGGGTATCTTTGCGCATTCTGTGGGCCTCTCTAGCACTTTGCTTCTTCCTATTCTCATGTGGTCTTCATTTATCATGGTCTTTTATTCCTTGTTCTACCTCTCTGTTCTTGATCCAGCTGGGATCTCCCACTCCCCTACACTCTCTTTTCCTCAACTCTTGCCCTTCATTACCCCCACTCGAGTCCATGTTGTTCATGTAGATCTCATCCATTTATCTGTCTTTGGGAGATCCTTGTGTCTTTCTTGGGGTCCTGTTTTCTAGGTAGCCTCCCTGGAGTTGTGAGTAGGAGTCAAGCCATCATTGTTCCACATCTAGTATTCTCCTATGAGTGAGTACATACCATGTTTGTCTTTCTGTGTCTGGGTTATCTCACTCAGGATGATTTTTTCTAGATCCATCCATTTGCCTGCAAAACTCATGATGTCATTGTTTTTCTCTGATGAGTAGTATCACATTGTGTATATGTACCACATTTTGTTCATCCATTCTTCATTTGAAGGGCATCTAGGTTGTTTCCAGGTTCTGGATATTACAAACAATGCTGATATGAACATAGCTGAGCAAGTGCCCTTGTGATATGATTGAGCATTCCTTGGGTATATTCCCAAGAGTGGTATAGCTGGATCTTGGGGGAGATTGATTCCTATTTTTCTAAAAAAGCGCTATATTGATTTCCAAAGTGGTTGTACAAGCTTGCATTCCCACCAGCAGTGGAGGAGAGTTCCCCTAACTCCACGTCCTCTTCAGCATAAGGTGTCTTCAGTGTTTTTGATCTTAGCCATTCTGACAGGTGTAAGGTGGTATCTCAGAGTCATTTTGATTTGCATTTCCCTGATGATTAGGGATGTTGAGCAATTCCTTAAATGTCTTTCAGCCATTTGAGTTTCCTCTGTTGAGAATTCTCTGTTTAGTTCTATAGCCCATTTCTTAATTGGACTGTTGGGCATTTTGATGTCTAATTATTTGAGTTCTTTATATATTCTGGTTATCAGTCCTCTGTCAGATGTGGTATTGGTGAAGACTTTTCCCATTCTGTAGGCTGTCCCTTTGCCTTGTTGACCGTATCCTTTGCTCTACAAAACCTTCTCAGTTTCAAGAGGTCCCATTGATTGATTGTTTCTCTCAGTGTCTGTGCTACTGCTGTTATATTTAGGAAGTGATCTTCTATGCCAATGCATTCAAAAATACTTCCTACTTTCTCTTCTAGCAGGTTCAGAGTAGCTGGATTTATGTTGAGGTCTTTGATCCACTTGGACTTAAGTTTTGTGCACGGTGACAGATATGCATCTATTTGCAGACTTCTACATGTTGATATCTAGTTATGCCAGCACCATTTGTTGAAGATGCTTTCTTTTTTCCATTGTACAGTTTTGGCTTCTTTGTCAAAAATTCTATGTTCATAGGTGTGCGGATTAATGTCAGGGTCTTTAATTCGATTCCACTGGTCCACATGTCGGTTTTTTAATCCCAGTACCAAGCTGTTTTTATTACTGTAGCTCTATAGTAGAGCTTGAGGTCAGGGATCATGATGCTTCCAGAGGTTGTTTTATTGTACAGGATTCTTTTGGCTATCCTGGGTTTTTGTTTTTCCATATGAAGTTGAGTGTTATTCTTTCCAGGTCTGTGAAGAATTGTGTTGGTATTTTGATGGGGATTGCATTGAATCTGTAGATTGCTTTTGGTAAGATTGCCATTTTTACTATGTTAATCGTGTCTATCCATGAGCATGGGAGATCTTTCCATTTTCTGACATCTTCTTCAATTTCTTTTTTCAGGGACTTAATGTTTTAGTCACATAGTTCCTTCACTTGCTTGGTGAGTGTTACCCCAAGGTATTTTATGTCATTTGTGGCTATTGTAAAGGGTGATTTATCTCTGATTTCCTTCTCAGCCTGTTTGTCAATTGTATATAGGAGGGCTACTGATTTTTTGAGTTCATATTGTATCCTGCAATGTTGCTGAAGGTGTTTATAAGTTATATCAGTTCTTTGGTTGAATCTTTGGGGTCACTCAAGTATATGATCATATCATCCACAAATAGGGAAAGCTTGACTTCTTCCTTTCCAATTTGTATCCCTTTAATCTCCTTATGTTGTCTTTTTGCTCTGGCTAGAACTTCAAGTAGTATATTGAATAAGTATGGGGAGAGCGAACTGCCTTGCCTTGTTTCTGATTTTAGTGGAATTGCTTTGTGTTTCTTGCCATTTAATTTGATGTTGGCTGTTGGCTTGCTGTAAATTGCTTTATTATGTTTAGATATGTTCTCTGTATTCCTGATAGCTCCAAGATCTTTATCATGGAGGGGTGTTGGATTTTGTCAAATGCCTTTTCTGCATCTAGTGAAATGATCATGTGGTTTTTTTCTTTGAGTTTGTTTATATGGTGTATTACATTGATGGAGTTTTGTATGTTGTACCACCCTTGCATCCCTAGAATGAAGCCTACTTGATCATGGTGGATAATTGTTTTGATGTGTTCTTGTAGTCTGTTTGCCAGTATTTTATTGAGTATTTTTGTATCAATATTCATGAGGGAGATCAGTCTGTAGTTCTCTTTCTTTGTTGTATCCTTGATTGGTTTCGAAACCAGGGTAATCGTAGTCTCATAGAAGGAGTTTGGTAATCTTCCTTCTGTTTTCATTGTGTGGAACAATTTAAAGAGTATTGGTATTAACTCTTCTTTGAAGATCTGGTAGAATTCTGCGGTGAAACCATCTTTTCCTGGGCTTTTTTTTGTTGGGAGACTTTTAATGACTGTTTGTATTTCCTTAGGGTTTATTGGACTATTTAAATAGTTTATCTGGTCTTGATTTAACTTAGGTATATGGTTCCTATCCAGAAAATTATCCATTTCTTTTAGATTTCCCAGTTTTGTGGAATAGATGTTTTTGAAGTATGACCTGATGATTCTCTGGATTTCCTCAATGTCTGTGGCTATGTCCCCTTTTTTAATTTCTGATTTTGTTAATTTGGATGCTCTCTCCCTGTCTTTTGGTTAGTTTGGATAAGGGCTTGTCTATCTTGTTGATTTTCTCAAAGAACCAACTCTCTGTTTCATTAATTTTTTGTATTGTTCTCTTTGTTTCAATTTTATTGATTTCAGCTCTCAATTTGATAATTTCCTGCATCTGTTTTTCCTGGGAGACTTGGCTTCTTCCTGTTCTAGAGTTTTCAGGTGTGCTGTTAAGTCACTAGTGTGAGATTTCTCCAACTTCTTTATGTGGGCATTTAGTGCTATGAATTTCCCTCTTAGCACTGTTTTCATAGTGTTCCATAAGTTTGGGTATCTGGTGTCTTCTGTAGGGCCCTGGTCTCCCATATTGAGTAAAGCCGTTGCCTGCTTGCCAACCTTGACCAGATGTCCTCCCTATGCTAACTCTCTACTGGTACCCACCCTCCTGAATACTTTAGGGAAGTTCCTTGTTTGTGTATCCTGCATATTGGGCATTAACAGCTTAGATGCAATAATGTAGAACATTCAGTAGCAAACTTCTGCCCTGCAGGGATCCGCCATTGCACTGTAAGCCTGTATTTAAGGTTTCCTCCCTCTTTCAATAAAGGGCATTTGACATTTGGCATTCTGCTGAGGTGAATGACCCACTGTCTCTTGTCCCTTATTTTTTAATCCACAGCCCCTCGCTCGGACATGGTGAACGGGTGGTGGTAACGCGGACGTTATCCCTACATCTTCATTTTCATTGACCTCTAGAAAGTCTTTAATTTCTTTCTTTATTTCTTCCTTAACCCATTGGTGATTCATTTGGGCATTATTCAGTTTCCATGAGATCGTAGGTTTTCTGTAGTTTTTGTTGTTGTTGAAATCTAACTTTAAACTATGGTGGTCTGATAGAATGCAGGAGGTGATTTCAATTGTTTTGTATCTGTTGAGATTTGCTTTGTGGCCAAGTATGTGGTTGATTTTAGAGAAGGTTTCATGTGGTGCTGAGAAGAAGGTATATTCTTTTTGTTAGGATGGAATGTTCTGTAGCTATCAATTAAGTCAACTTGAGATCCAAAGCCAGGACCCAGGTGCAGCTCCAGAAGTCCAATTGGTGAGAAAGAGGAGGGTTTGTATGAGCGAGAATTGTTGAGACCAAGGTTGGAAAAACCACAGGGACAAATAGCCGAATGAATGGAAACACATGAACTATGAACTAATAGCTGAGGAACCCCTAACTGGATCAGGCCCTCTGGATGAGTGAGACAGTTGATTAGCTTGATCTGTCTGGGAGGCATCCAGGAAGTGGGACTGGGACCTGTCCTCAGTGCATGAGCAGGCTGTTTGGAACCTGGGGCTTATACAGGGACACTTGGCTCAGCCTGGGAGGAGGGGAATGGACCTTCCTGGACTGAATCTACCAAGATGAACTCAATCCTCAGTTGAGTCTTTGACCTGGAGGAGATGGGAATGGAGGGTGGGCTGGGTGGAGGAGGGGGCAGGAGGGGGAAAAACAAGGGAATCCATGGCTGATATGTAAAAGTAAGCTAAATTATAAAATAAAATTTAAAAAAATTCTCATGTCATAAAGGTCAAATATCCAAAATATACTTATTGAACACAAGAAATTAAATAAAACAAAAAAAAATCTCACTGGTATAGGTCTAATATCCAAAATATACATATTGAACACAAGAAATTGAATAAATAAAAAACTCTCACCTGATAAATTTCTATATCCAAAATAAATATTTGGAGCAAAGAATCTAGATAAATAAAACAAAAATTATCATCTGATAAAGGTCTATTACCCATAATATGCAGAGTAAAGACAAGAAATCAAATAAATTTATTTATTTAATTAAATACAAATTAAATAAAACAAAAATTTCTCATCTGATAATGGATCAATATAAAAAATATACTTATTGAACACAAAAAATTAAAAAAAAATTTTTGACAAAGGTCTAGTACCAAAGTTACGTATTGAACACAAGAAATCAGAAAAATAAAACAAAAATTCTCATCTGATTAAGGACTAACTAATATCAACATTATACATATTGAACTTAAGAAATCAGATAAATAAAAAAAATTCTCACCTTAAAAAGTTCTAATATCAAAAATACGATATTGAACATAATTAGCTAAGTAAAACAAAAATTCTCTTGGTATAGGTCCAATATCAACAATATATCTATTAAACACATGAAATTAAAAAAAACAAAAATTCTCATTTTATAAAAGTTTAATATCAAAAGTACTCATATTGAACAAAAGTAAATAAAACAAAAGTTCTCATCTGATAGAGGTCAAATATCAACAATATACATATTTAACATAAGAAATCATAAAAACCCAAAAATCTCATGTGATAAAAGTTAAATATTAAAAATATATTTATTGAGCTGGGCGGTGGTGGCGCACGCCTTTAATCCCAGCACTCGGGAGGCAGAGCCAGGTGGATCTCTGTGAGTTTGAGGCCAGCCTGGGCTACCAAGTGAGTCCCAGCAAAGGCGCAAAGGTACACAGAGAAACCCTGTCTCGAAAAACCAAAAAAAAAAAAAAAAAAAAAATATATATATATATATATATATATATATATTGAACACAAGAAACTAAATAAAACAAAAATTCTCACCTGATAAAGGTCTAATAACCAAAATAGATATTAAACCCAAGGAAATAGGTAAAAAACCAAATATTCTCATTTGATAAAGGCGTAATATCCAAAATATACATATTGAACTCCAGAAATTAAATAAATAAAACAAAAATTCTCATCAGATAAAGGTCTATTGTCAATAATATACAGAGTGAAGACAAGATATCAGATAAATGAAACAAAAATTCCCCTGTGATAAAGGTCTTATTCCAAAACATACATGTTGAACACAAGAATTCAGATGAATAAAACAAAAATTCTCATCTGATAATGGTCTAATATTCAAAAAAATATATATATGTAGAACACAATTAGATAAATGAAAAAAATTCTCATCTGACAAAGGTCTACTATCCATAAAATATACATATAGAACTTAATTAGGTTAATAAAACAAAAGTTCTCTTCTTATAAATGTTTAATATCAAAAATATACATTTTGAACATAATTAAATAAATAAAACAAAAATTCTCCTTTAATAAAGGTCTAATATCCAAAATTCCATATTGAACAAAAGAAATCAGACAAATAAAACAAAATTCTCATCTCATAAAGATCTAATATCAGAAATATATTTATTGAACACAAGAAATTAAATAAAACAAAACTTCTCCTCTGATAAAAGTCTAATATCCAAAATGACCTATTGAATACAAGAAATGATATAAATAAAACAAAAATTTTAATCAGATCAATATCTAATATTCAAAATATACATATTGGACCCAAGAAATCAGATAAATAAAACAAAAATTCTTATCTAATAAAAGTTTAATATCAAAAATATACATATTGAACATAATTAGGTAAATAAAACAAATATTCTCACCTGATAAACGTCTAATATACAAAACATATATTGAATCCAAGAAACTAGATAACCAAAACAAAAATTATCAACTGATAAAGGTCTAATATACAAAATACATATTGAACCCCAAAAACCAGATAAAAAACTAAATTCTTTTCTGACAATGGTCTAATATCTGAAACACACATATTGAACTCAAGAAAAAAAAATAAAAATGCTCATCTGAAAGAGTCTAATATCTAAATTATACATATAGAACATAATTAGGTAAATGAAACATAAATTCTCTTCTGATGAAAGTCTAATATCCATAACATACATATTGAATATAAGAAATTAAATAAAACAGAAATTTTTATGTGATAAAAGTCTAATCAAAATATACATATTGAACACAAGAATTCAAATAAAAAATTCTCATCTGATAAAAGTCTAATTATAAAAATATACTTATTGAACAAAATAAATTAAAAAATTCTCATCTGATAAAAGTTGAATATCCAAAATATACACATTGATCACAAGAAAACAGATAAATAAAACAAAAATTATCATCTGATTAAAGTCTAATATCCAAAATATACATATTGAACACAAGAAATTATATAAAACAAAAAATTCTCACCTGTTAAAAGTCTAATAACCAAAAAAACACGTTGAACACCAGAAATCAGATGCATAAAATAAAAATTCTCATCTGATAAAGGTGAAATATCAAAAACGTATTTATTGGACACAAGAAATTAAATAAAACAAAAATTTTTCTCTGCAAAAATTCTAATATCCAAAATATACATATTTAACATGAGAAGTTCAATAAAACAAAAATTCTCATCTTATAAAGGACTAATATTGGGGACTGGAGAGATGGCTCAGTGGTTAAGGGCACTGACTACTCTTCCAAAGATCTTGAGTTCAAATCCCAGCAACCACATGGTGGCTCACAGCCATTTGTAATGAGATCTGGCACCCTCTTCTGGCCAGCAGGCATATATGCAGACAGAACATTGTATAATAAATAAATAAATAAATAAATAAATAAATAAATAAATAAAGGTCTAACATCAAAAGTATACATATTAAACACAAAAATTAGATAAATAAAACAAAAATTCAAATGTGATAAAGGTCTAATATCAAAATATACATATTGAACACAATAAATCAGTTAAATAAAACAAAAATTCTTATCTGATTAAGGTCTAATATCAACAGCATGATTATTGGACTGAAGACAACAGAAAAATTAAACTAAAAATTCTCATCTGAAAAAGGTCTAATATCAAATAAATATTGAACATAATTAGGTAAATAAAACAAAAATTCTCATCTGATAAAGGTTTATCTAATTTCAAAACTATACATACTGAACACAAGAAATTAATTAAAACAAAAATTATCATCTCATGAAAGTCTAATATCCAAAATATACATACTAAACAGAAGAAATCAGATAAATAAAACAAAAATTCTCACCTGATAAAGGTCTAATATTCAAAATATACATACTGAACACAAGAAATTAAACAATTGAAAATTTCTAATCTGATAAAGGTCTAATATCAAAAATATGCATATGGAACATAATTAGATAAATAAAACAAAAATTCTCATCTGATAAACAACTAATATCCAAATTGTGGAAGTCAAATATATAAAACAAAATTTCTCATCTGATGAAAGTCTAATATCCAAAATGTACATACTAAACACAAGAAATTAAAAAAAAAATTCTCACTTGATGAAAAATCTAATATCTAAAATATATATATTGAACACAAGAAATCAAACATATGAATCAAAATTCCTCATCTGATTAAGGTCTAATATCCAAAATATACATACTGAGCACAAGAATTTAAATAAAACAAAAATTCTCACCTGATAAAAGTCTAATATCAAAACTACACATATTGAACACAAGACATTAGACCAAAAAAACTAAATTTTTCATCTGAAAAAGATGAAATATAAAATCTGTACATATTGAAAACAAGAAATCAGATAAATACAACAGAAATTCTGATCTGATAAAGGACTAACATTCAAAATATACATATAGAAGACAAGAAATTAGAAAAACAAAACAAAATTCTCATGTGATAAATGACTAATATGAAAAATATACTTATTGAACACAAAGAATTAAAATAAAAATTATGATCTGATAAACTTCTAATATATAAAAAATATACCTATTGAACACAAGAAATCAGATAAATAAAACAAAAATTCTCATTTCTTAAGGTCTAAATCAAAAATATACATAATGAACACAAGAAACCAGAAAAATACATAAAAAATTCTCACCTGATTAGGGTCTAATTTCCAAAATATACATACCAAATGTAATTAGATAAGTAAAACAAAAATTATCATCTGATAATTGTCTAATATCTAAAATATACATATAAAACAGAAGAAATCAGAAATAGAAAGCAAAATTTTCATGTGATAAAGCTCAAATATCAAAAATATAATTAAAGAACACAAGAAATAAGTTAAAACAAAAATTCTCTTCTGATAAAGGTCTCATATCCAAAATATACATACTGAACACAAGAAATCAGGTAAAGAAAACAAAAACTCTCATCTGATAAAGTACTAATTTCCAAAATATTCATAATCAAATTCAAGAAACCAAAGAAATAAAACAAAAATTCTCATCTGATAAAGATCTAATATCAAAATTATACATACTCAACCCAAGAAATCACATAAAAATAAAAAAATTCTCATCTGATAAAGGTGTAAAACCAAAAAGTACATATTGAACACAGGAAATTAAATAAAACAAAAATTCTCATCTGATAAAGTTCTAATATCCAAAATATATATGTTGAAATCAAGAAACTAGAAACAACAAAATTCTCACTGGTAAGTCTAATATACAAAATATACATACTGAACAGAATAAATCAGAAAAATAAAACAAAGTTCTCACCAGATGATGGTCTAATATCCAAAATATACTTATTGAAAACAAGAAATTAGATAAAACAAAAATTCTCACCAGTAGAGTTTTAATATCCAAATTATACATACTGAACACAAGTAATTAGATAAATAAAATAAAAATTGTCACCTGATAAAGGTCTAATATACAAAATATACATATTGAAAAAAATCAGAAAAACAAAGCAATAATTATCATCTGATAAAGGTCGAGTACCCAAAATATACATATTGAACATACTTGGATAAATAAAGAAAAAAATCCTCATTTGATAAAAGTCTAATATCACAAATATACTTATTGAACACAAGAAATTAATTAAAACAAAAATTCTCATCTTATCAAGGTCTAATATCCAAAATTACATATTGAACACAAGAAATCAAATAAATAAAGAAAAATTGTCATAGGATAAAGGTCTAATATCCAAATTACACATATTGAACACAAGAAGTCAGATAAATAAACAAAAATTCTCATCTGAAAAGGACTAATATCCAAAATATACATGTTGAATCCAAGAAATCAGGTAAATAAAACAAAAATTCCCATCTTATAAAACTTTAATATCCAAAATATACATATTGAACACAAGATATCAAATAAAAGAAAAATTCTCATCTCATAAAGGTCTAATATCCAAAATACATATTGAACACCAGAAATCAGAAAAGTAAAACAAAAATTATCATCAGATAAAGGTCTAATACCATAATATACATATTGAAAACAAGAAGTCAGATAAATAAATCAAAATTCTCATCTAATAAAGGTCTAATATCCAAAATATTTTCATTTAATGCAAGAAATTAAATAAAACAAAAATTCTCATCTTTTAGAGGTCTAATATCAAAAATATACACATTGATCCTAAGAAATCAGATAAATAAAAAATTATCATTTGATAATGTTCTAATATCCAAAGTATACACATAGAACATGATAAGATAAATAAAACAAAAAATTCTCATATGATAATTATCTAGTATCCAAAATATACATACAGAACACAAGAAATTAAACAAAACAAAAATTCTCATCTGATAAAGGTCTAATACCAAAAATATACATATTGAACACTGGAAATCAGAAAATAAAACAAAAAATTTCATCTGATAAAGCTCTATATCCAAAATATACATATTGAACACAATAAATAAGATAAATAAAATGAAAATTCTCATCTGATAAAGGTCTAATATCCATAATATACATTTTGAACACAGATATTGAAAATTTTGTTCAGATGAACAAAAATTCTCAACTGATAAAGGTCGAATATCACAAAAATCCACATTTATCAAAAGAATCAGATAAATAAAACAAATATTCTCATCTGATATATGTGTAATATCCAAAATTACATATTGAACACAAAAAATAAGATAAATTAAACAAAAATTCTCGTTAAATAAGGGTCTAATATCCAAAATATACATTTTGAACATAAGAAATCAGATAAATGAAACAAAAATTCTCATGATAAAGATCTAATATCCCAAATATACACATTGAATATATTTAGATAAATAAAAAATTCTTATCTAATAAAGTTCTAATATCAGAAATAAACATATTGTACACAAGATGTGAGATAAATAAAACAAAAATTCACATCTGATAAAGTTCTAATATCCAAAATATTCATAATGAACACAAGGAATCAGATAAATAAAACAAAACTTCCCATCTGATAAAGGACTAATAGCCAAAATATAAATACTGAACACTAGAAATCAGATAAATGAAACAGAAATCCTCATCTGATAAATGTCTAATATCCAAAGTACACATATTGAACATAATTAGATAAATTAAACAAAAATTCTAATCTGATAAACTTCTAATGTCGAAAATTACATATTGAACTCAAAAAATTAAAAAAAAACAAAAAATTTTAATCTAATAAAGATCTAGTATCATATATGTATATATATATAACACAAGAAATCATATACATAATACAAAAATTCTCATCTGATAAAGGTCTAGTATCCAAAATATACATAATGAATGCAAGAAATTAAATAAAACAAAAATTCTCACCTAATAAATGTCTACATGCAAAAATATACATATGGAAAACAAGAAATCAGATTTCAAATCTTGGGCTTTTCCCCTCATTTCTATAATTTCCTGATGGCTTCCCATTTTTTGTTTGACTTTTTCTCTAATTCTTTAAGGGAATTTTTCATTTCCTCTTTAAAGATCTCTATCATCTTCTTAAGGTCATTTTAAAGGTCGATTTCTTTTGTTTCCTTTGTGTTGGGATGTTCAGGTCTTGCTGATGTAGGTTCTGATGGAGCCATGGTGGGTTTTTTGTTGTTGACTGTAGTTTTGCACTGGCGTCTACCCATCTCTTTTTCCACTTGGTGCAAGCAGTGTCTGTGTCTGAGGGAGGCTCTCTCAGTCAGATCAATACTCTTGGTCCAGTGGGAGCTCTTGGTCTAAGGGGTTCTGATAGACTGTCTCAGGGAGAAGCTCTTAGTCAAATTGGCCCTTGTGGGCTCTGTCTCAGGGAGTAGTTGTAATCTTGGTACACAGGTGGGTTTTGAGGGGTGGGACTTGTGAGTTACAAGGTCTGGTGGGAGATGGTGGTAGTCTGAACTGCCTGCAGTAGGTCTGCCTGCCAACTGGCCCGAAATTGGGACTGCAATGGGTAGTGGTGTAGGGGTGCAGTGTTGTGCCCCTGGACCCAAAGCCTAGGCGCTGGGGTATTCAGGATTGAGGATAAAGACTCACCTCTTAGTCCAATCGGGTCCTGGCCATCTCTGTCTCAGGGAACAGTTGCAGTCTCGAAGGATGGGTAGGATTTGGGGGAGGTGGGGCTTGGTTACAGGGTCTCATGGGGGATGGTGGTAGTCTGACCTGTCTGCAGGAGGTCTGCTGCCTGACTGAAATGGAGACAATAAAGAAGACACAAACTGAGGAAATGCTGGAGGTGTAAATCTGAATAAATGAACAGGAACTACAGATGCAAGCATAACCAACAGAGTGCAAGAGATGGAAGAGCGAATCTCTGGTGTTGAAGACACAATAGAGGAAATAGATTCATCAGTCAAAGAAAACACTAAAGCCAACAAAGTCATGACCCAAAATGTCCAAGAAATTTGGGACACCATGAAAAGACCAAACCTAAGAATAATAGAGATATAAGAATGAAAAGAATGCCAACTCAAAGGCACAGAAAACATATTCAACAAAATCATAGAAGAAAACTTTCCCAACCTAAAGAAGGAAATGCCTATAAAGATACCTTTTTCAGATGAGAATTCTTTTGTCTGATTTCTTGTGTTCAATAGGTGTATTTTTTATATTAAACCAGTATCGAATCAGAAGTTTTGTTTTGTTTAATTTCTTGTGTTTGATAAATACATTTTTCATGTTAAACCTTTATCACATGAGAATTTTGTTTTGTTTTTCTGATTTCTTGTGTTTTTTGCATATTTTGAATATTAGACCTTTAGCAGGTTAGAATTCTTGATTTATTTATCTGATACCATGTGTACAGTATGCATATTTTGGATATTCTTTCTCAGGTGAGAATTTTTGTTTTATTTAATCTCTTGTATTTAATACATATATTTTGATATTAAACCTTTATCAGATGAGAATTTTTGTTTTATTTATCTGATTTCTTGTGTTCAGTATATATACTTGTCATTAGATCTTGATCAGATGAGAAATTTTGTTTTATTTATCTGGTATCCTGTTTTCAATATCTATGTTTTGGATATTAGACTTTTATCCAATGAGAATTTTTGTTTTCATTTATCTAAACATGTTCAATATGTATATTTTGAATATTAGACCTACCTCTAATAATTGTTTTTTTCTCATTTATTTTGTTCAACATATGTATTTTGGATATTAAAATTTTATGACATGAGAATTTTTTTTATTTATGTGATTTCCTTTGTTCAAACTGTATATTTGGATATTAGACCTCTATCAAATGAGAATTTTTCTTTAATATATTTGATTTCTTGTGGTCAGTATGAATATTTTGGATATTAGTTCTTTCTCAGGTGAGAACTACTGTTTTATTTAATTTATTGTGTTCAGTATATATATTGTAGATATTAGACTTTTATCAGATCAGAATTTTTGTTTTATTAATCTAATTATGTTCACTATGTATATATTGGATATTAGACATCTCTCAAATGAGAAATTTTGTTTTATATATTTGATTCTTGCGTTCAGTATGCATAATTTTGGATATTACACCTTTTTTAGATGAGAATTTTCATTTAAATTACCTGATTTCTTGTGTTCTGTATGTATATTTTTGATATCACACCTTAATAAGATGAGAATTTTTCTTTTATTTTTCCAATTATGTTCAATATGTCTGTTTTGGATATTAGACCTTTATCAGATTGGAATTTTTGTTTTATTTATCTGTTTTCTTGTGTTCAATATGTATATTTTGGATATTAGACTTACCGCTGATATTTTTTTTCTTATTTATTGTGTTCAATTTATATTTTGGATATTATATATTTATCAGATGGTAATTTTTCTATTTATCTGAATTCTTGTGTTCAATGTGTATGTTTTTGATAATAGACCATTATCAGATGAGAATTTCAGCTTTAATTATCTAATTTCTTGTGTTCAATAGTGTATTATTGATATTAGATATATTTTGTATTCAACAGGTATGTTTGGGATATTAGACATTATCAGATGATAATTTTGCTTTTATTTAATTTCTTGAGTATAATAAGTACGTTTTTGATGTTAGATGAACATCAGATGACTTTTGTTTTATTTATTTGATTTCTTGGGTTAAATATGTATATTATGTATATAAGACATTTATCAGATGACAAGTTTTGTTTTATTTATCTGATCTCTTGTGTTCAATATATATTGTGGAATATTACACATTTATCAGATGACAATTTTTGTTTTATTTATCTAATTATGTTCAATATGTGTATTTTGGATATTAGACCTTTATCAGGTGAGAAGTTTTGTTTTATGTATTTCTTGTGTTCAATAAGAATATTTTTGATATTTTACCTTTATCACATGAGAATTATGTTTTGCTTTTCTGATTTCTTGTGTTCAATATGTATATTTAGGGTATTCGACCTTTATGAGATGAGAATTTTTGTTTTGTTAATTTGATTTCTTGTATTAAATATGCACATTTTGAATATTAGATTTTTATCGTGAGTAAATTTTTGTTTTATTAATTTAATTATGTTCAATATGTACACTTCTGGTTTTAGATCTTTATGAGATTTGAAGTTTTGCTTTATTTATATGATTTCTTGTGTTCAATGTGTATGTTTTTGGATATTAGACCTTTATCAAATGAAAATTTGTGTATTTTTGATTTATTATTATTTTTTTTTATCCAAAAATAATTTTATTAATCTTTTAATGTGAAATACAGGATGGCAGTAACATTTGATGGATGCCCAAATGACCTGGGTACAAAAACATCCCATAGCTAGAGCATCACCTGGACACTCTTTCTGCTGCACTTTGATTTATTATGTTTTTAAGTATGTTTTTGATATTGGACCTTTATCACTTGAGAAATTTTGTTTTCTTTTTCTGATTTCTTGTGTTCAATATGTGTATTTTGGATATTAGACCTTTATCAGATGAGAATTGTTGTTTTATTCATGTGATTTCTTTCCTTAACTATGTATATTTTGGATAATAGACATTTATCAGATGAGAATTGTGGTGGTAATGTGTTCCCCAAAATATTGTGCACCCTAATAAACTTATCTGGAGTCAGAGACAGAACAGCCACAATATTAAACATAAAGGTTAGGCAGTGGTAGCACACGCCTTTAATCTTAGCATTCCAGAGGTAGAAATCCATGTGTTCATGGATACAGCCAAGCATGGTGACTCACGCCTTTAATCCCAGAAAGTGAGCCTTTAATCCCAGGGAGTGATGGCAGATAGCACAAAGGTATATAAGGCGTGAAGACCAGGAACTAGAAGCTTTTGGCTGGTTAAGGTTTCAGGCTTTGGAGCAGCAGTTCAGCTGAGATTCATTCTGGACAAGGACTCAGAGGCTTCCAGTCTGAAGAAACAGGATTAGCTGATGAAATTGCGAGGTGAGGTGGCTGTGGCCTGTTCTGTCTCTCTGATCTTTCTGTGTTCACCCCAATACCTCGTTCAGGTTTGATTTTATTAATAAGAACTTTTAAGATTCATGCTTCAGAGAATTTTTGTTTTATTTATCTCAATATATTCAATGTGTCTATTTAGGATATCAAAACTTTATCAGATGCAAATGTTTGTTTAATTTATCTAATAATGTTCAATATATATATATTTTAGATATTAGACCTTTTCAGATGATAATTTTTGTTTCATTTATGTAATTTCTTGTGTTCAATAAGTATAATTTTGACTTTAGACCTTTATCTGATATGAATTTTTGTTTTATTTATCTGATTTCTTGTGTTCAATATGTATAATTTTGATACAAGTTCTTTATCTGGTGAGAAGTTTTGTTTTATGTAATTTCTTGTGTTCAATATTATATTTCAGATATTAGCACTTTTCAGATAAGAATTTTTATTTATTTATTTGATTTCTATGGTTCCTTTTGTATATTTTGGATATTAGACCTTTATCAGATAAGAATTTTTGTTTTATTTATCTGTTTACTTGATTTCAATATGTATATTTTCGATATTTGAAAATTATGACATGATATTTTTGATTTATGTAGTAATTTCTTGTGTGCAATAAGTATATTTTTGATATTTGAATTTAATTACATGGGAAATTTTTTTCTTATTTCTTGTGTTCAATATGTATATTTTGGATATTAGACCTTCATCAGGTCAGAATTTAGTTTTATTTAATTTCTTGTGTTCAATAAGTATATTTTTGATATTTCAACTTTATCACATGAGAATATTATTTTCTTTTTCTAATTTCTTATGCTCACTTTTTATATTTTGGATATTAGACCTTTATCAGATGAGGAATTTTGTTTTATTTATCTGATTTTTTTGTTCAGTATGGGTATTTTGGATTTTAGACTTTTATCAGATAAGAATTTTTTTATTTTTCAGATTTTTGTGTCCAATATGTATATTTTGGATATTAGACATTTATCAGCTGAAAATTTTTGTTTATTTGTTAGATTTCTTTTGTTCAATGTGTATATTTTGGATAATAGCCCTTAATCAGTTGAGAATTTTTGTTTATTTGCTTGATTTCTTTTGTTCAATGTGCATATTTTGGGTATTAAACCTTTATCAGATGAGAATATTTGTTTTATTCATCTGATTTCTTGTTTTCAATATGTATATTTTGAATATTAGACATTTATCAAAAGAGAATTTTTGTTTTCTTTAATTTCTTGTTTTCAATAGGTACATTTTTGATACTAGACATTTATCTGATGATAATTTTCATTTTATTTATCTATTTTTCTTAATAATGTGTATTTTGGATATTAGATATTTATCAGATGAGCATTTTTGTTTTATACATCTAGTTATGTTAAGTATGTATATTTTGGATATTAGACCTTTGTCAGAAGAGAATTTTTGTTTTCCTTATATGATTTCTTGTGTTCAATGAGTATACTTTTGATATTAGACATTTATCAGATATTAATTTTCATCTTATTGATCTGTTCAATAGGTATATTTTTGATATTGGACATATATTAGGTGAGAATTTGTATTATTTATCTGATTTCTAGTTTTCTGTATGTATATTTTGACTATTACACCTTTATCAGATGAGAATTTTTGTTTTCTTTATCTGATTTCTTGTGTTTAACATGTATATTTTGATTATAAGACCTGTATCACATGAGAATTCTTTTTTTTTTGGTTTTCGAGACAGGGTTTCTCTGTGTAGTTTTGTGCCTTTCCTGGGACTCACTTGGAAGCCCAGGCTGGCCTCAAACTCACAGAGATCCACCTGGCTCTGCCTCCCAAGTGCTGGGATTAAAGGCGTGTGCCACCACAGCCCAGTCCACATGAGAATTTTTGTTTTATATAGCTAATGTGGTCAATATGTATAGTTTACATATTAGACCTTTATCACATGAGAATTTTTGTTTTTTGGTTTTTTTAATTGTGTTCAATATTTATAGTTTGTATATTAGACCTTCATCAGAAACGAATTTTTGTTTTATATTTCTAATTATGTTCAATATGCATATTTTGGATATTAGACCTTTATCTTATGAGAATTTTTGGTTTGTTAATTTCTTGTGTTCCATATATATTGTATAATAGACTTTATCAGATGAAAATTTTTATTTATCTAATTATGTTCAATATGTATATTTTTTGTATAAGACCTTCATCAAATGAGAATTTTTGTTTTATTTAATTTCTTGTGTTCAGTATGTGTATTTTGGATATTAGGCCTTTATCAGGTGAAATTTTTTGCTTTACTTAATTTCTTATGTTCAATAAATATATTTTGGATATTAGACCTTTATCAGATGAGAACTTTTGTTTTATTTATGTGATTCCTTTTGTTCAATGTGTATATTTTGTATATTAGTCCTTTATCTGATGAGAATTTTTTTTATTTTATTTCTTGTGTACCATAATTATATTTTTGATATTAGACATTTATCAAGTGAGAATATTTGATTTATTTTTCTGATTTCTTGTCTTCAATATGTATATTTTGTATATTAGACCTTTATTATTTGAGAATTTTTTTATTTTTTGGATATCTTGAGTTTAAAATGTATTTTTTGATATTAGACCTTTATCAGATGAGAATTTTTGTTTTTTTTTAATCTTTTTTTTTTAGTTCAATATATATATATATATATTTTGGATATTAGACCTTTATCAAATAGAATTTTTGTTTTATTTATCAGTTTTTTTGAGTTCAATATGTATATTTTGGATATTAGACCTTTATCGGATGAGAGTTTTTGTTTTTTTCTCATTTCTTGTGTTTAATATGTATATTTTTGATATAAGAAGCTTATCAGTTTAGAATTTTTGTTTTATTTATCTGATTCCTTGTGTTCATTATGTATAGTTTGTATATTATACCTTTATCAGGTGAGAATTTTTTATTTATTTATCTAATTATGTTCATTATGTATATTATGGTGATATTTTACTTATACTAAAATTTAATTTTATCTGTATGTTAATAAATAAATGCCTGGGGGCCAGAGATAATAACAAGTCATTTAGCATAAGTCTGGCAGTGATAGCATACACCCTTAATCCCGATCACATGACAGGCAGATATCTGTATGTTCAAGGACACCACCAGCATGGAGACACATGCCTTTAATCTCAATACCAACCATAGAGACCTGGAGGTCTGTTTAGACAGGCAGTGATGAGGAAGTCATGTGGTTGGGTTTACAATCAATGAAAAGGCAGAACAGAATGTCAATAAAAAGACAGACACACAGGAAGTAGGTCTCTTTCTCAGGGGAAGAATGCCAGTGGCAGGGGGTATTAAGAATGCAGTCTTGGCTTTAGCTCTTGGCTGTTGCTGTGACCTCTGGGGCTTTTAACTCTGTGTTTGGCTCTGTGTTTCTTGTTGAATAAAACCATTCAGAATTATATCTACAGTATATTTTGGATATTAGATTTTTATCAGGTGAGAATTTTTTTTCAATTTCTTGTGTTCAATATCTATATTTTGGATATTAGACCTTTACCTGAAGATTTTTTTGTTTTATTTATCTAATTATGTTCAGTATGTATATTTTGGATATTAGACCTTTATCAGTTGGGAATTTTTGTTTTATTTAATTTCTTCTGTTCAGTATTTATATTGTAGATATTAGACCTTTATCAAGTGAGAATTTTGATTTTATTTAATTTCTAGTGTTCATCATGGATATTTTGGATATTTGACCTATCAGATCAGAATTTTTATTTTATTTCTCTGATTTCTTGTGTTCAGTATGTATATTTTTTCATTAAGCCTTTATCAGATGAGAATATTTGTTGCATTTATCTGTTGTCTTCTGTTCAATATATATATTTTGTATAATAGACTTTTATAAGATGAGAATTTTCATTTTATTTATGTGATTTCTTGTGTTAAATATGTTTATTTTGGATATCAGTCCTCTATCATATGAGAATATTTGTTTTGTTTAATTTCTTATGTTCAATAAGTATAATTTTGATATTAGCATTTTATCAAATGAGAATTTTCTTTTATTTACCTGATTTCTAGTTTTCAATTTTGTATATTTTCGATAATGACTATATCAGGTGATAATTTTGTTTTATTTAATTTCTTGTGCTCCCTGTGTATATTTTGGATATTAGATTTCTTTCAAATTTAAATTTTTGTTTTATTTTTCTAATTATATTCGATAGGTATATTTTGCATATTAGACCTTTATAAAGTGAGATTTTTTGTTTTATATATTTGATATCCTTGTTCAGTATATAAATTTGGTTATTAGTTTTCTTCAGGTGAGAATTTTTGTTTTATTTAATTTCTTGTGTTCAGTATGTATATTTTTGATATTAGACCTTTATCAGAGGATAATTTTCACTTTATCTGATTTCTTATGTTCAATATTTGTATTTTGGATATTAGACCTCTATCAAATGAGAATTTTCCTTTTATTTATCTGATTTCTTGTGTTCACTATGTATATTTTTGATACTAGACCTTTATCAGATGAGAATTTTTGTTTCATTTATCTAATTATGTTCAATATGTATATTTTGGATATAAGACCAATTTCAGAGGAGAATTTTTGTTTTATTTGTATAATTTCTTTTATTCAATATGTATATTATGGATATTATTCCTTTATCAGATGAGAATTTTTGTTTTATTTAATTTCTTGTGTTTAGTATGTATATTTTGGACATTATACCATAAACAGATGAGAATTTTTGTTGTATTTATCTTATTATGTTCCATATGTATATTTTGGTTATTAGACCTTTTTCAGCCAACAATTTTTTGTTTTATTTAATTTTTTGTGTTCAGAATGTATATTTTGGATATTAGACATTTATCAGATGAAAACTTTTGTTTTATTTATCTAATTTCTTGTATGCAATATGCAGTTTTTGATATTAGACCTTTATCAATTTAGAATTTTCATTTGTTTTGTTTGAATTTTTTGGGTTCAATATGTATATTTTAGATATTAGACCTTTAACAGATAAGGTTTTTGTTTTATTCATCCGATTTCTTGTGTTCACTATGTACCCTTTTTATATTAGACCTTTATCATATCAGAATTTTTGTTTTATTTTATTTCTTGTGTTAAGTATGTATATTTTGGACATTAAACATTTAACAAATGATAATTTTTGTTTTATTTATCTTATTAATTCAATATGTATATATTGGATATTAGACCTCTTTCAGATGAGAATTTTTGTTTTATATATTTGATTTCTTGTGTTCAGCATGCATATTTTTGATATTAATACTTTATCAGGTGAGAATTTTTGTTTTATTTATATGGTATACTGCGTTCTATATGTATACTTTGGATATTAGACATTTGTCACATGCTAATTTTTGTTATATTAGTCTGATATCTTGTATTTAACATGTATATTTTGGATATTAGACCTTTATCTGATGAGAGTTTTTCTTTTATTGATCGGGTTTCTTCAGTTCAATATGTATGTTTTGGATATTAGACCTTTATCAGATGACAATTGTTGTTTTATTTCTTGCATTCAATATGAATATTTTGGATGGTAGATCTTTATCAGATGTGATTTTTTGGTGTTATTTATCTAATTAAGTTCAATATGTGTATTTTTAATATAAGACATTTATCAGATGAGAATTTTTTTTATTTAGCTAGTTATGTTCAATATGTATATTTTGGATATTGCACCTTTATCAGGTGAGAATTTTTAATTGATTAATATGATATCTTGTGTTCAATATGTATATGTTTTTATATTCAACATTTATCTGATAAAAATTGTTATTTTATTTATCTGATTTCTTCTGTTCAATAGGTGTAATTTAGGTATTAGACCTTTATCAAATGAGAATATTTGTTTTATTATTTGATTTCTGGTGTTCAATATAATATTTTTGATATTGGACTTTTATCATATGACAATATTTTTATTTAATTTCTAGTGTTCAGCAAATAATATTTGGATATTAGACATTTATCAGATGAGAAATTTTGTTTATTTATTTGATTTCCTTATTTGAATATCTATACTTTAGATATAAGTTCTTTATCAGGTGAGAATTGTTGTTTCATTTAATTTCTTGAGTTCAATAGTATATTTTGGATATTAGATTTTCATGAGTTGTTAATTTTTATTAGATGAGAATTTTTATATTATTTAACTGATTTCTAGTGTTCAACATGTATATTTTGGATTTTAGACTGTTATTAGGTGAGAATTTTCATTTTATTTGTCTGATTTTTTGTGTTCATTATACATATATTCAGTATTAAACCTCTATCAGATGAGAAATTTTGTTTTGTTTATATGATTTCTTGTGTTCAATATGTATATTTTGGAGATGAGACCTTTATCAGGCAGGAATTTTTGTTTTAGTTATGTTATTTATTGTGTTCAATTGGTGTATTTTTTATATTAGTCCTTTATCAGAACAGAATTTTTGTTTTAGTTTATTTCTTATATTCAATAAGTATATTTTTTCCTATTAGACCTTTATCTCATGAGTATTTTGTTTCCTTTTTCTGATTTCTTTTGCTCAATATGTGTATTTTGGATACTAGACTTTTATCAGATAAGAATTATCCTTTTATTTATCTGATATCTTGTATTCAATATGTATATTTTGAATATTACACCTTTATGAGATGAGAATTTTTGTTTTATTTACTCTTGTGTTCAGTATGTATGTTTTGGATATTACACTTTCATGAGATAATAATAATTTTTGTTTTAATTAATTTACTGTGTTCAGTATGTTTTTTATATAAGGCCTTTATCAGATGAGAACTTTTGTTTTATTTATCTGATTTCTTATGTTCAATATATATATTTTGGATATTAGACTTTTATCAGATGAGAAATTTTGTTTTAAATATACATATTGAACAAAAGAAATCATATAAACATAACAAAAATTCTCATCTGATAGAGGTTTAATTTCGAAAATATGCACAATGAACAGAAAAAAATCAGACAAATAAAATGAAAATTCTCATCTGAATAATTTCTAATATCAAAAATATACATACTGAACACAAGAAATTAATTAAAACAAAAGTTATCATCTAATAATTTTTAGTGTTTGCAATATGTATATTTTTGGATATTAGATATTTGTTAGGTGAGATTTTTTGTTTTATTTACTTTCCTGTGTTAACTATGTATATTTTTGATATTAGATCTTTATCAGATCAGAATTTTTCTTTTATTTAATTTCTTGTGTACAGCATGTGTATTTTATTTATTAGACCTTTATCAGGTGAGAATTTCTGTTTTATTTATGTTATTTCTTGCATATTTATATATATTTTGGATATTAGACTTTTGTCATGTGAGAATTTTTTTGTTTTAAATTCTTGTGTTCAGTATGCATATTTTGGAATATTAGACCATTAATAGATGAGAAAATTTGTTTTATGTTTCTAAATATTTTCAATATGTGTATTTTGGATATTACACTTTATGAGATGAGAATTTTTGTTTTCTTTTATGATCTGTGTTCAATATGTATATTTTTGATTTTAGAGCTTAATGATATCTGATTTTGTGTTTTATTTAATTTCTTGTGTTAGGTATGTATATTTTAGAAATCAGCACAATATCCAGTGAGAATTTTTGTTTTATTTAACTTCTTGTGTTCATTATGTATATTTTTGATATTAGACCTTTATCAGATGAGACTTTTTGTTTTGTATATTTGATTTATGTTCATTTTGCATATTTTGAATATTAGTCCTTTATTACGTGAAAATTTTTGTTTTATTTAATTTCTTTTGGTGAATGTGAATATTTTTGATATTAGACCCTTATCAGGTGAGAATTTTTGTTTTATTTATCTAGTGTCCTGTGTGTAAAATGTATATTTTAAATATTAAACATTTATCAGATGAGAATTTTTTATTTATCTATTTTCTTGTGTTCAATATGCATATTTTGGATATTAGACCTTTATTAGAGGAGAAATTTTGTTTAATTTATCTAATTTTTTATGATGAATATATATATTTTGAATATTAGACCTTTATCAAGGGAGAATTTTAGCTCTATGTCAGTTGAGAATTTTTATTTAATTAATTTATTGTATTCAGTATGTATATTTTGGATATTAGATTTTAATCAGATGAGAATTTTTCTTCTATTTATTTAAATATGTTCAATATGTATATTTTTGATATTAGACATTTATCAGGTGATAATTTTTGTTATACTAGTCTGATACCTTATGTTTAACATGTATATTTTTGATATTAGACATTTATCTGATGAGAAATTTTGTTTTATTTTTCTGATTTCTTTGGATAAAATCTATATTTGGATATTAGACCTTTATGAGAATCAAATTTTTGATTTATTTATTTTATTTCTTAGGTTCATTATGTATATTTTGGATATTTGAATTATATCAGATGAGAGGTTTTCTTATATTTATTTGATTTCTTAGGTTCAATATGTAAGTTTTGGATCTAGACCTTTTTTAGGTGAAAATGTTTCTTGTATTTAATTTATTTTGTTCAATATGTGTAGATGTAACCAACCATCTTATTAAATAAGAAACACAGAACCAGTGCAAAGAAGAAAGCCAAGAGGTCAGAGCTAGCAGCTAAAACCTTACCCTTCCTCCTGCGGAGGTCCTACCTCTCTGAAACAGAGCTACTTCCTATGTTAAAGTCTTTATATAGACTTTCTGCTCTGCCTTCTCATTGGTTGTAAACCCAACCACATAACCGCCTCATCACTGCCTGTCTGTACAGACCTCCAGGTCTTCTATGGTTGGTATTGAGATTAAAGGTGTGTGAATCCAATGCTGGCTGTATCCCTGAAAACACAGAGATTTATCTAGCTCTGCCTACCAAGTGCTGGGATTAAAGGCATGCACCCCACCGCCTGGCTTTCCTATGGCTTGCTAATAGCTCTGACCCCTGGGCAACTTTATTTATTAACAAACAAATAACATTGTAGTACAAATAAAATATCACCATATTTCCCTTTTCTATTTTAATAAAAAGAATAAAGGAAAAAGCTTATAACTAACATAAGAAAAACTATATACAAAAGTACAATAACTAAATACAATATATACAAGTAATAAATACCTAAACAATGTCTAGTCCATTTGTATTTGACAAATTCAGAGAAAATGATTCCATTATCTATCCTATTGTATCTAATTCACTTTCTATCCTAATTAATCTTCAACTATAACTAACTAATCTTCAGCTCCCTCAGAGACCCAAGAAGGAAATAATATTAGCTAACAAAAATAAAAACAGGAAGTACATGTAAGCAACTTCCAAAAAATTGTGAGTTGACAGAAACAGCCAGCTGCCTGGACAGTCACCTGAGGTTTCTCCGCAGTGTTGGGGCATCATCTTCAGCCTATAGGCTTAGCGTATCTGACAGACTCATTTGTGAAGTAGAATGTACACAAGGTCAACAGTTCAACCTCACATTGGGTGAGAGCAGTGCAAGTACCAGAAACACCTGAATTCCACTAGTGTCACGTCATGATTCAGGATTTTAAATTCTGGAAGTTGTTGATGTGTTTTGAATTCAGCTGTCCATTCTTCTTGGCTATGTGTGTATGTGGCTTCATCTCAGCATCCCGTTCTTCTCCACATCCCTCTATTAAATGCCATTCTACTATTGAGAGGTGTGAGCTTAATTACTCTTCAAGAATAACTGTTTCAGCTGCTGTTCCATAGCACATCAGAAGCCATCGGCCCACTGCCTGTTCAGCTGCCTTCAAAGAAAAGGGCACTGTACCTTTTCCGGATTGCGAAGGCCACTTCAAGGATGGTGCCATATTGTCCTGGCCTCAGAAGATGCCTTTTGATAAAGCCATAACCACACTTGTTTTGGCAAGAATCAGTAGTCCTTTGTTTTATGTCCTGTCTGTCCATTTTGTCCTGTTGATTCGAGGATACATTGTTGTCCAATGGCTAACTTTTGCCACAATGAAAGTTAACCCTAATTGCAGTTTCTTCAATGCCCATATTTTCTCTGAAGTAGATTGGTACTGCCAGGAGCCGACATGTCTCATGGTCATAACAAAAAAGAAAAATTTTCTAAGTTATTAAATTATTATAAATGCCATATTCTGTAGATCTCTGAAGGGTTTGAAGATGACCTGTCTATCTAAAATATATCTGCTCAATCTTGAAAAAATACCTAATTTGACTACAAGTTCTATTATAATGTCTAACTAATAACTTTCATTTCTTTATATCTTAATAGTTGGTAATAATAACATTCAAGGATCAGAAAATTGTATTACATTGTTAAATGAATGGTATAAATACAGTTAGAAATATACAAATATGTATATTTTTGATATTAGACTTTTATAAGTTGAGTTTTGTTTTATTTACTTTCTTGTGGTCACTAACTATATGTTTGATATTTGACATTTATCATATGAGAATTTTGTCTTCTTTTTATGATTTCTTGTGTTCAATATGTATATTATTGATATTATACCTTTATCAGATGAGAATTTTTGCTTTATTGACTTATGTTTAGTATGTGTAATTTTAGTATTAAACCTTTATTAGATTAGAATTCTGCTTTTCTTTAGATTTTTTGTGTTCAATAATGATATTGTTGATATTAGACATTTATCAGATGAGAATTTTTGTTTTATTTATCTAATTTCTTGTGTTCAATATGTATATTTTTGATATTCGACCTCTACAAGATGAGAATTTTTGTTTTATTCAACTTCTTGTGTTCACTATGTTTATTTTGGATATTAGAATTTTCTCAGTGGAAAATTTTTGTTTTATTTTGTTTTTTGTGAAATATAAATACATTTTTAATATTTGATCTTTATCAAATGAGAATTTTCATTTTATGTATCTGATTTTTGGTGTTCAGTGTGTTTTTGGTTATTAGACTGTTAACATTTGAGAATTTTTGTTTTATTTAACTGTTTTCTTGTCATCAATGTGTATATTTTGGATATTAGAACTTTACCTGCAGAGAATTTTCTTTTATTTAATTTTTGTGTTCGATAAGTGTATTTTTGGTATTTGACTTTTATCACATGAGAATTTTGTCCTGTTTGTGATTTCCTGTGTTCAATATATACATTTTGGATATTAGACCTTTTTCTGATGAAAATTTTTGTTTTGTTTATCTGAATTCTTGTGTTCAATATATATTTTTATATTTGACCTATATCAGATGAGAATTTTTATTTTATTTAATTTCTTGTGTTCAACAAGTATATTTTAGTTATTAGACTTTTATCAGTCGAGAATTTTTGTTTTATTGGAATTTTTGTGTTTAATATGTATATTTTGGATATTAGACTTTTATCAGCTAAAAATTTCTATTTTCTTTAATCTCCTGTCTTCAATGTATGTTATAGTTATTAGACTTTTATCAGAGGAGAATTTTTTTCATTTACCTAATTATGTTCTATACTTATATATTTTTTTATTTTATAATTTAATTTAATTTTACATATCAGCCATGGATTTCCCTGTCCTTCCCCCTCCTACCCCCGCCTTCCCCCAGCCTATCCCCCATTCCCATCTCCTCCAGGGCACAGACTTGCCTGGGGATTCAGCTCAACCTGGTAGATTCTGTCCAGGCAGGTCCAGTCCCTTCCTCCCAGGCTGAGCTAAGTGTCTCTGCATAAGCCCCAGATTCCAAACAGCAAGTTCATGCACTAAGGGCAGGTCCGGTCCCACTGCCTAGATGCCTCTCAAACAGATCAAGCTAATCAACTGTCTCACTTATCCAGAGGACCAGATCCAGTTGGGGGCTCCTCAGCTATTTGTTCATAGTTCATGTGTTTCCATTCATTTGGCTATTTGTCCCTGTGCTTTTTCCAGTCTTGGTCTCAATAATTCTCACTCATACAATCCCTCCTCTTTCTTGCCAATTGGACTCCTGGAACTCCACCTGGGGCCTGGCCGTGGATCTTTGCATCCGCTTCCCTCAGTCATTGGATGAGATTTCTAGCATAACAGTTAGGGTGTTTGGCCATCCAATCACCAGAGGAGGTCAGTTCAGGCTTTCTCTCAACCATTGCCAGTAATCTATTATAGAGATATCTTTGTGGATTTCTGGGGACCTCTCTAGTATTTTGCTTCTTCCTATTCTCATGTGGTCTTCATTTATCTTGGTCTTTTATTTCTTGTTCTCCCTCTCTGTTTTTGATCCAGCTGGGATCTCCTGCTCCCCTAAGCTCTCTTTCCCTTGACCCTTGCCCTTCATTACCCCCACTCACATCCAGGTTGTTCTTATAGATCTCATTCATTTCTCTGTCATTGGGCAATCTCTGTGTCTTTCTTAGGATCCTGTTTTCTAGGTAGCCTCCCTGGAGTTGTGAGTAGCAGTCTAGTCTTCCTTTGTTTTACATCTAGTATCCTCCTATGAGAGAGTACATAACATGTTTGTCTTTATGAGTCTGGGTTACCTCACTCAGGATGATTTTTTCTAGATCCATCCATTAACCTGCAAACCTCATGATGTCATTGTTTTTCTCTGCTGAGTAGTACTCCATTGTGTATATGTACCACAGTTTCTTTATCTATTCTTCAGTTGAAGAGCATCAAGGTTGTTTCCAGGTCCTGGCTATTCCAAACAATGCTTATATGAACATAGCTGAGAAAGTGCCCTTGTGGTATGATTGAGCATTCTTTGGGTATATGCCCAAGAGTGGTATAGCTGTATCTTGGGGGATATTGATTCCAATTTTCTAAAAAAGTGCCATATTGATTTCCAAAGTGGTTGTACAAGCTTGCATTCCCACCAACAGTGGAGAAGAGTTTCCCTTGCTCCACATCCTCACCAACATAAGGTGTCTTCAGTGTTTTTGATCTTAGCCATTCTGACAGGTTTAAGGTGGTATCTCAGAGTCATTTTGATTTGTATTTCCCTGATGACTAAGGATGTTGAGCAATTCCTTTTTTTTTTGGTTTTCTCAAGACAGGGTTTCTCTGTGTAGCTTTACGCCTTTCCTGGAAATCACTTGGTAGCCCAGGCTGGTCTCGAACTCACAGAGATTCTCTTGGCTCTGCCTCCCAAGTGCTGGGATTAAAGGTGTGTGCCACCACCGCCCGGCAGGATGTTGAGTAATTCCTTAAATGTCTTTCAGTAATTTGAGAATCTTCTGCTGAGAACTCTCTGGTTAGCTCTATAGCCCATTTTTTAATTGAACTGTTGGGTATTTTGATGTCTAATTTCTTGAGTTCTTTATATATTCTAGATATCAGCCCTCTGTCTGATATGGGGTTGGTGAAGATATTTTCCCATTCTGTAGGTTGTTGTTTTGTTTTATTGACTGTGTTTTTTAACTTTCAGAAGTTTCTCAGTTTCAGGAGATCCCATTTATTAATTGTTGCTCTCTGTGTCTGTGCTACTGCTGTTATATTTAGGAAGTGATCTCCTGTGCCAATGACTTCAAGACTACTTTCTACATTCTCTTCTATCAGGTTCAGTATAACTGGATTTATTTTAGGTCTTTGAGCCACTTGGAGTTGAGTTTTGTGCATGGCAACAGATACGGATTTATTTACAGTCTTCAACATGTTGATATCCAGTTATGCCAGCACCATTTGTTGAAGATGCCTTCTCTTTTCCATTGTACAGCTTTGGCCAAAAACTGTGCAGCACTTCATATCTCAGGATAGTGCACTATCCACAATGGATAAAACACTTTAAAGCACCTTGGGCTGCCAAGACAGAAGGAGCCCTGCCGTTGGTAGTTTTCCTGTGTCCTGCAGCTGGTCAGTCACAAATAAACACACAGAGGCTCATATTAATGTTTGGTCTATGGGTCAGGCTTATCATTGATGAGCCCTTTGATCTTAAATTAACCCATTTCTATTAATCTAAGTATCACCACATGTCTCATGGCCTTACGGGTGGTCCAATACATCTGGCTACCTCAGCAGACTGCAACATCTTCCTGCACATTGCCTTTCTTCTCTCTGTATATTTTTTTTTGGATTTCCTACCTGGATCTAACCTGTCTTGCCATAGGACAAAGCACCTTCTATATTAACCAATGGTCATGACACATATACACAGCAAACAGAAAGACCATCCCAGAGCACTTCCCCTTTTCTGTCTGATCAAAAAGGAAGTTTTTTATTTTGACATAGTAAAATCACATGTAACAAAACAGTTATCGAGCAAGAATTATAGTTATAATAACTAGTCTATTTGTATTTGGCAAAATTAAAGAAAATATTCTATCATCTATCCTATCTTTGTGAGTCTAAAGTTTTATATCTAATTTACCTTTTATTCATAACAAAGGAAAATTATAATTATAAATATCTACTCTTCAATTCCATCAAAGATCCTAGAAGAATATTATCTGAGTAAACAGCAAGTGCATTTCAGACAACTTCCAAAATTCAAGAAATGACAGTGACATTGGGCTGCCTGGACAGTCATCCAAAGTTCCTCTGTAAGATTGGGGCATCCATCTTCAGCCTACTGGCTTAGAGTCTCTGTCAGACTTTTCTGTGAAGCAGAAAATTTGATAAACTGTTCTTTCTATGGACAAAGTTTATCAGTCACTTTCCTGTGTGTCCTGAAGAATGTCTGGCAGTTTCTTCTGCAAATCAGAAACCTGAAGGACCATCTCTCCTTTTTTGGCAAAGTTCAGAGGTCACCTTCCTATGTGTCCCACATGGCAAGTTTATCATGCAGTCCAGGGACAACAGTTTCTTGCTCAAATGGCTAAGATTTTTCCCTATTGTTAATAAACTCCATAATGAGTTTCCTTAATGCCCATCATTCTCTTTGAAGCAATGGGTACTGCCAGGAGCACATGTGTTTCATTGTACAGAAAAGTCTAAGTTCTTAGAACATTTAAATATGCTATATTCTGTAGGACTTTGAAGTGTTTGAAGGTTACCCATATATCTGAAATATCTCTCTATATACCTAGAAAATCTAATAAACATGACTATAAGTTTGACTATTATAGATAACTATTAATTTGCATTAACTATACATTGCATTTTTAAATGATCTACATAAAAATACCTTTAAAAAGAGTTGAAATGTACATATACTATCGCAAAATTAAGCTTAAATTTGTATCAATAAACCAAAATCCATACCAATGTAAAGTATTTTGAGATTAACAGTTGTTTTTTAATTAAAGTACATTCAATTATTGACCTTGTCATTTCTATATTATCCAATTTTTAGAAAGATTGACTATGACCATTAACTATTTATAATCAACCCTCTTTAAATAAAAGCAAACATTCATAAACAATATTTTGTGAATTTGGGTATAGTTTTCTATAGTACTTCCCGCTAATTAAGGGCACTGGTAGTCTATGGGGATCCTGAGGAAATTTAGAATTATGGTCAAGTGTTGACTGGGATAATTTGTGTGGTTAGTCAATCTCAGCCAGTAGCACTGAAGCTGTTGTGGATACTGGCTCATTTGGGCCATCATTTCCATTGGAGATTTTTCAGGAGTCTTGCTCAATCAAGTCATATTAACTCAAAAGCAATCCATAGGTTCTCATATTTGGTGGAAACAAAAGTAGAAACTTTTTGTTCAAAGCAACATATCCTTAGACACAAATTTTGAAGTCAAGATACATTTAAAATATATTTTGGTTTAGCTTAGCAGCTTCCATAATCAAGTGTGTGTCTGGAGTTAGATCATTGATAGTCAAAGAATTCAAAGAAAACATAATAATATACATAATCCAGGTGCTTTGTTTATTTTCCATTTTTGTAGCCTGTTTTATTTATATTATTATTGTCTCTTTAAGGAAATTTTAAAGTATTTATTTCATTTTATAATGGCCTATACTTTTTTCCTTTTCTTTCTCAAACCTATATATATTTTTTTAAGTACATCATAACCCATTTAGAGTCTTTTCTGTTTGAATTGGTGTTTACTATGTTTCTTAACCCTTTGTATATGTGACCAAAATTTGACCTTGCCACAATATGATGGCTGCTGGTGCTTTGTGGTGATAACTTAAGCCTGCAGGCAACTTCTGGGATAATCCTCTCTTTATAACACCCTGGCCCATATAAAAGGCTGTAGGATGGACCAATAGTGTCTCCCTGAGACACAGATACTGCTTGTACTGATTGGAGAAAGAGATGGGTAGGTGGATGTGCAAGAATGCATTTGATAAAGCACAGGGACAAATAGCCAAATGAATGGAAACACATGAACTATGAACCAATGGCTGAGGGGTCACCAACTGGATCAGGCCCTCTGAGTAGGTGTGACAGTTGATTGGCCTGATCTGTTTGGGATTCATCCAGGCAGTGGGACCGGGTCCTGTGCTCATTGCATGAGTTGGCTGTTTGAAACCTGGGGCCTATGCAGCATTGCTTGGCTCAGCCTGGGAGGAGGGGACTGGACCTACCTGGACTGAGTCTACCAGGTTGATCTCAGTCTGTGGGGAAGGCTTTGTCCTGGAGGAGATGGGAATGAGGAGTGGGCTGGGGGGGAAGGTGAGGGGAGCAGGAGGAGGGGAGAACAAGGGAACACAATGGCTGATATGTAGAACTGAATTGTATTGCAAAATAATAATAATAAAAAAACAAAAAACAAACAAACAAAAAAAAAAGAATGCATTTGACAACTAGAAAAGCAGTATGGTACCACCAGAACCTAGTGGTTCTACAACAACAAGACTTGAATATCCCATCATAGAAGAAGCAGAGCAAAGCAACCTTAAAATGACTTTATAAATAGGAAATGAAAATTTCCCTAAAAGAAATAGAAGTAAAGACAAACAAAAAGTTGGAGGAGATCAATAAATCTATTAAAGAAAGCCAAGAAAACCAAGAAAAAGCAATCAAACAAAGAAAACAGATCAAGCTTTGAAAATTGAAACTGAGGCAATAAAGAAGACACAAGGAGATTGGAGAGATGGCTCAGAGGTTAAGAGCACTGACTGCTCTTCCAGAGGTCCTGAGTTCAGTTCCCAGCAACCACATGGTGGCTCATAACCATCTGGTGCCCTCTTCTGGCCTGCAGTCATACATGCTGTATACATAATAAATAAATAAATCTTAAAATAAAAAAGAAGACACAAACTTAGGGAATATTAGAAATGGAAAATCTGAGTAAACGAACAGGAACTACAGATGCAAGCATAACCCACAGAATGCAAGAGATGGAACAGAGAATCTCTAAGCTTTGAAGATACCATAGAAAAAATTTTTTTCAGGCAAGGAATACATTCAAGTCAACATAGTCATAACAAATAAACATCCAGCAAATGTGGGACACATGAAAAAACCAAACTGAAGAATAATAGGGATACAAGAAGAAGAATACCAGCTCAAAAGCCACAGAAAATATACTCAACAATATGGCTTAATGTTAGAATTCAATAACAACAGAAATTACAGAAATCATACAAAATAATGGAAACTAAATAAAGCTCAACTGAATTACCAATGAGTGAAGGACAAAATAAAGAAATTAAAGACTTCTTAGAGTTCAATGAATAGAAGTGTACAATGTACCCAAACTTATATTACACTATGAAAACAGTAGTA